>NC_090414.1:23653873-23731746 GCF_036365525.1 Heterodontus francisci
TAGAACACAGAGCGTGGGTGAACGGGGGGAGAGGTCAGAACACAGATTGGGGTAAATGGGAGAGAGAGGTCAGAACACAGACTGGGGTAAACTGGGAGAGAGGTCAGAACACAGACTGGGGTAAACTGGGAGAGAGGTCAGAACACAGACTGGGGTAAACTGGGAGAGAGGTCAGAACACAGATTGGGGTAAATGGGAGAGAGGTCAGAACACAGACTGGGGTAAATGGGAGAGACGGTCAGAACACAGATTGGGGTAAATGGGGAGAGAGGTCAGAACACAGATTGGGGTAGAATGGGGAGAGAGGTCAGAACACAGACTGGGGTAAATGGGGAGAACGGTCAGAACACAGATTGGGGTAAATGGGGAGAACGGTCAGAACACAGATTGGGGTAAATGGGGAGAACGGTCAGAACACAGATTGGGTAAATGGGGAGAACGGTCAGAACACAGACTGGGGTAAACGGGGAGGGGGGGGGTCAGACACAGAAGGGGAGGAATGCAAGAAATATCTCTAATGAAGCATACAGAGTATATGAATTCTGCGAGCTGTGTTCCCATTCTCATCTGTACAATACCCCAGTCTGCCAAGGTTACAGCACAGATAACCTTGAGCCGAGAAGATTAAACCCATCCCCAGCACAGCGCTCTCACTCTCTCGCCTCTGAGTCCAAAGGATGTGGGTTCGAGACCCTGTCGTAGGGTCAGTACCGAGGGAGCGCCGCGCTGTCGGAGGGTCAGTACTGAGGGAGCGCCGCACTGTCGGAGGGTCAGTACTGAGGGAGCGCCGCACTGTCGGAGGGTCAGTACTGAGGGAGCGCCGCACTGTCGGAGGGTCAGTACTGAGGGAGCGCCGCACTGTCGGAGGGTCAGTACTGAGGGAGCGCCGCACTGTCGGAGGGGTCAGTACTGAGGGAGCGCCGCACTGTCGGAGGGTCAGTACTGAGGGAGCGCCGCACTGTCGGAGGGTCAGTACTGAGGGAGCGCCGCACTGTCGGAGGGTCAGTACTGAGGGAGCGCCGCACTGTCGGAGGGTCAGTACTGAGGGAGCGCCGCACTGTCGGAGGGTCAGTACTGAGGGAGGGCCGCACTGTCGGAGGGTCAGTACTGAGGGAGGGCCGCACTGTCGGAGGGTCAGTACTGAGGGAGGGCCACACTGTCGGAGGGTCAGTACTGAGGGAGGGCCGCACTGTCGGAGGGTCAGTACTGAGGGAGGGCCGCACTGTCGGAGGGTCAGTACTGAGGGAGGGCCGCACTGTCGGAGGGTCAGTACTGAGGGAGGGCCGCACTGTCGGAGGGTCAGTACTGAGGGAGGGCCGCACTGTCGGAGGGTCAGTACTGAGGGAGCGCCGCACTGTCGGAGGGTCAGTACTGAGGGAGCGCCGCACTGTCGGAGGGTCAGTACTGAGGGAGCGCCGCACTGTCGGAGGGTCAGTACTGAGGGAGCGCCGCACTGTCGGAGGGTCAGTACTGAGGGAGCGCCGCACTGTCGGAGGGTCAGTACTGAGGGAGCGCCGCACTGTCGGAGGGTCAGCACTGAGGGAGCGCCGCACTGTCGGAGGGTCAGCACTGAGGGAGCGCCGCACTGTCGGAGGGTCAGCACTGAGGGAGCGCCGCACTGTCGGAGGTGCCGTCTTTCAGATGAGACATTAAACCGAGGCCCCGTCTGCCCTCTCGGGTGGGTGTAAAAGATCCCACGGCCACTATTGGAAGAAGAGCAGGGAGTTCTCCCCGGTGTCCTGGGGACAATATTTATCCCTCAACCAACATCAGTGAAAACAGATGATCCGGGTCATTATCACATTGCTGTTTGTGGATCTTGCTGGGCACGAATTGGCTGCTGCGTTTTCTACATTACAACAGTGACTACACTTCAGAAAGTACTTCATTGACTCTGAGGGGCTTTGGGATGACCTGAGGGGGGTGAAAGGAGCTGGAGAAATGAAGTTATTGAGATGCAAGACCTCTGAGGGATGACTCCCACTTACACCGAGGAAGATGTTCTTGGATGAGTCGAATCCGGCTGCGTATATACGCGCGGTGTAGGGCGGGCTGCGCTCGCAGGTGATGCGACAGGCGAACCTGGAGATGGTGCTCTGCGTGGACGGCGACTCACTGTTGCTCTGGGTGCTTGGAGCTGTGTCGGTTACCACAAGTCGATCAGTGTCTCTGTCGATCTACCAATCTATAACCAGGAAACAGGACAGATAGGCAACAGTCAGCTCACCCGTATGCATCCTCGATGTAGGTCAGACCTTCCATTGGCGTCAGGTATTGACTCCGCACAACCTTTTCCAGAATTCTGCCGTCCTCCTGTCTCAGCACTCCGCCCTCTCCCCCGCTCCCTTACTAACTGCCTGTGGACCAGCGTCTGTTACCTGGAACATGTCTGTGTTGCTGTCGTGACTGTACTCCACAATGACCGACTGACTCCGGGACAGGGTGTAGGACACACTGTGCTGGCCCAAGTTACTCAGTGCCTGTAATCAGAGTACAGTGTTAGCCTGCAGACACATTGGTACACACACATATACACATCCCCATAACCGGGAGACACACATATACACATCCCATAGCCTGCCAGACACATTGGTACACACACATATACACATCCCCATAACCGGGAGACACACATATACACATCCCCATAGCCTTCAGACACATTGGTACATACACATATACACATCCCCATAGCCGGGAGACACACATATACACATCCCCATAGCCTTCAGACACATTGGTACACACACATATACACATCCCCATAACCGGGAGACACACATATACACATCCCCATAGCCTTCAGACGCATTGGTACACACACACATACACAACCCCATAACCGGGAGACACACATATACACAACCCCATAGCCGGGAGACACATCGGAACGTATACGCACATAAACATCCCCATATACATGCAGGCACATACATTTATAAATACACGTCGTGCTGTCGGAGGGTCAGTACCGAGGGAGTGCCGCACTGTCGGAGGGTCAGTACTGAGGGAGCGCCGCACTGTCGGAGGGTCAGTACTGAGGGAGCGCCGCACTGTCGGAGGGTCAGTACCGAGGGAGCGCCGCACTGTCGGAGGGTCAGTACCGAGGGAGTGCTGCACTGTCGGAGGGTCAGTACTGAGGGAGAGCCACGCTGTCGGAGGGTCAGTACTGAGGGAGTGCTGCACTGTCAGAGGGTCAGTACTGAGGGAGGGCCGCACTGTCGGAGGGTCAGTACCGAGGGAGCGCCGCACTGTCGGAGGGTCAGTACCGAGGGAGCGCCGCACTGTCGGAGGGTCAGTACTGAGGGAGCGCCGCACTGTCGGAGGGTCAGTACCGAGGGAGCGCCGCACTGTCGGAGGGTCAGTACTGAGGGAGCGCCGCACTGTCGGAGGGTCAGTACTGAGGGAGCGCCGCACTGTTGGAGGGTCAGTACTGAGGGAGTGCAGCACTGACGGAGAGTCAGTAATGAGGGAGCGCCGCACTGTCGGAGGGTCAGTACTGAGGGAGTGCAGCACTGACGGAGAGTCAGTAATGAGGGAGTGCCGCACTGTCGGAGGGTCAGTACTGAGGGAGTGCCGCACTGTTGGAGGGTCAGTACTGAGGGAGTGCCGCACTGTTGGAGGTGCCGTTTTTCCGACGAGACAAGGCCCCGTCTACCCTCTCCGGTGCACATTAAGGATCCCATGGACAGTACTGGAAGGAGTGCAGGGAAGTTCTAGTGTTTGGACAATATTCTTGCCGCACCTCCTGTTTGTGGGATCTTGCTGTACACGTTTCCTACATTACAACAGTGACGACACTTCAGAAAACTCCTTCATTGTCTGTGAGGGGCTTTGGAATGTCCTGAGGGGGTGAAAGGAGCTGGAGAGACGGGAATTTTTCGAACCAAAGCTGGTTACCTTTGAGTCCAGAGGAGTTGATGTAATGTGGATCACATCCGGTTTGACTCCATTGGCTCTCGATCTCTTGTACAAAGCCAATCGACTCCTCCATCGCCCTTTCTCGCCATTGGCCAGTGATCCATTGTAACTTCAGGAAGAGAATTGGATGAATTATTCAGGAGTGAGGCACTGTGAAAAACACTCAAATCAAATCTACAGCCCAACATTGTATATCATCAGCAAGCTGAGGGGGGGTGACCTGATTGAGGGCTTTAAAATGATGAAGGGGGTTCGATAGGGTCAACGTAGAGAAGATGTTTCCACTTGTGAGGGAGACCAGAACTAGGGGAACATCAATATAAGACAGTCACTAATAAATCCAATGGGGAATTCAGGAGAATCTCCTTTCCCCAGAGAGTGGGGAAAATGTGGAACTCACTACCACAGGGAGTGGGTGAGGTGGATAGTATCGATATATTTAAGGGGAAGCTGGATAAACACATGAGGGAGAAAGGAATAGAAGGATATGGTGATAGGGTGAGATGGAGGGGGGGGAGGTGAGATGGAGGGGGGGGAGGTGAGATGGAGGGGGGGGAGGTGAGATGGAGGGGGGGAGATGGAGGGAGGGGGGGAGATGGAGGGGGGGGGGGGAGATGGAGGGGGGGGTGAGATGGAGGGGGGGGGGTGAGATGGAGGGGGGGGGGTGAGATGGAGAGGGGGGGGAGGTGAGTAGGAGAGGGGGGGGGGTGAGAGATGGAGATGGAGAGGGGGGGGGGTGAGAGATGGAGAGGGGGGGGGTGAGAGATGGAGAGGAGAGGGGGGGGGGTGAGAGATGGAGAGGAGAGGGGGGGGGGTGAGAGATGGAGAGGAGAGGGGGGGGGTGAGAGATGGAGAGGAGAGGGGGGGGGGTGAGAGATGGAGAGGAGAGGGGGGGGTGAGAGATGGAGAGGAGAGGGGGGGGTGAGAGATGGAGAGGAGAGGGTGGGGTGAGAGATGGAGAGGAGAGGGGGGGGGGGTGAGAGATGGAGAGGAGAGGGGGGGGGGGTGAGAGATGGAGAGGAGAGGGGGGGGGTGAGAGATGGAGAGGAGAGGGGGGGGGGTGAGAGATGGAGAGGAGAGGGGGGGGGTGAGAGATGGAGAGGAGAGGGGGGGGGTGAGAGATGGAGAGGAGAGGGGGGGGGTGAGAGATGGAGAGGAGGGGGGGGGGTGAGAGATGGAGAGGAGGGGGGGGGGGTGAGAGATGGAGAGGAGAGGGGGGGGGGAGAGATGGAGAGGAGAGGGGGGGGGGAGAGATGGAGAGGAGAGGGGCGGGGTGAGAGATGGAGAGGAGAGGGGCGGGGTGAGAGATGGAGAGGAGAGGGGGGGGTGAGAGATGGAGAGGAGAGGGGGGGGGTGAGAGATGGAGAGGTGAGGGGGGGGGGTGAGATGGAGAGGGGGGTCAATCCCTGGCCCATGCTGGGTTAGTCAGTGCTACAAGTGGCCTGAGAACCACCCCCCCCCCCCCCCCACCTCCCAGGACAGCCAAGGATTCCTGCTGCTGATCCCTGACCTGTCTGGGTGTTGAAGGGGCGGGATCAGGCTCGACTGTGAAGCCCGCCACAGTCAAATAACCTGCCGACATACACTGCCTCCCACCTGAAGGGTGGACAGAGACAGGAACGGGACTGGGAGCAGGAAAGCTATAACAAAGCCCTGGTTAGAACACATCTGGGGTAACTGTGTCCAGTTCTGGGCACTACATCCTCAGTGAGGATATGTTGTCTTTGGGAAGAGACAGCAGAATGCTGGCAGTGCTCCAGAGGTTAGTTTATTTGGAGAGATTACATAAAGTAGGCCTACATTCCCTGGAATACAGAAGGTTAAGGGGGTGATTTAATTCGAGTTTGTAGGAATTGCCAGGGTAGATCGAAAGAAACTTTTCCTGCTGGTTGGGGGAGTCTAGGAGACGGGGGGGGGGGTGTGGGGGGGGGGGGGGGGTGATAATTCCTGAAAATCAGAGGCAGCCCTTTCAGGAGAGAAGTTCGGAAACATCACACAAAGGATGATCGGAGGGTGGAACTCACTCCCACAAAAAGCAGTAGGTGCGAGCTCAACAAATCGTTTGAAATCGGAGAGTGATAGATTTTTGCCAGACCAGGGGACTGCGGGAGATGGAGTTAAGAGCTAATCGAATGGGAAGGCAGTCCAGGCTGGAGGGGCTGAATAGCCTCCTTGTGTTCCGATGGAAATGGTGCAGGGGCAGGAGGAGGCCATTCAGCCCCTCCAGCCTGTTTCACCCTTCACTTCGATCAGGCTGATCTGCACCTGAAACCCGTCTCCCCGCCCCGGGGTTCCCGAACCCTTCGTATTCCCTCGTGGCCGTGCAGGACAAGGGGACAGGATTCAGGGCAGGAATTGGGACAGGGAGAGGGGGCAATTAGAAAGTGGGATGTGTGAAGTTGGGGGGGGGGGGGGATGTGTGGAGGGGGGGAGACAAGACGTGACGGGGCAGACAAAGCACGTGTCGGGAATTTTACCCTAAGACGATGAACTCTCCATATTTCACTAAGTCCTCAATGCTGAGAGAATGCTCAGTGCTGTTGGGGAGAGGGTGAAGTTCCGAGAGTCTGCTGCAGCTGCTATGTAGATCCAATGCTTCAGGTGTTACTAATTCAGTTCTTCCCTCCAACACCATCCTAGCAAAGAACACACAGGAGAAGAGGCAGTGTTCAACACATGCACAATGTATCATCAACAGCACACCCACTCTGCGAGTATAACTTCCCACTGAATTATTACTCAACAGGGTGAGGGATCTTTGTGGCAGGATTTTTAGCAGAAGGTCAGCTTCAAACACTCCGAGGGCAGGTACAGTACGAGGGTTAGATACAGAGTAAAGCTCCCTCTACACTGTCCCTATAAAACACTCCCAGGACAGGTACAGTACGGGGGTTAGATACAGAGTAAAGCTCCCTCTACACTGTCCCCATCAAACACTCCCAGGACAGGTACAGTACGGGGTTAGATACAGAGTAAAGCTCCCTCTACACTGTCCCTATAAAACACTCCCAGGACAGGTACAGTACGGGGTTAGATACAGAGTAAAGCTCCCTCTACACTGTCCCCCATCAAACACTCCCAGGACAGGTACAGTACGGGGGTTAGATACAGAGTAAAGCTCCCTCTACACTGTCCCCATCAAACACTCCCAGGACAGGTACAGTACGGGGGTTAGATACAGAGTAAAGCTCCCTCTACACTGTCCCCATCAAACACTCCCAGGACAGGTACAGTACGGGGGTTAGATACAGAGTAAAGCTCCCTCTACACTGTCCCTCATCAAACACTCCCAGGACAGGTACAGTACGGGGGTTAGATACAGAGTAAAGCTCCCTCTACACTGTCCCCATCAAACACTCCCAGGACAGATACAGCACTGGGATTGGCTGGTCAATTTGGAGCACTTCCTGCCAGCAATCAGGGGGAGCAGCTGCACCTGTGCTGCAGCAACTGCAGAGTGGAGAGTGGAGACTGGAAACTGCAGCAACTGGAGAGAGAGACTGAAGAAAGGTGAATACAGAGTGGAGGGAAACCATCAAGGAAGGCTGCAATTTTTCTGGAGAGGTGGGTGTCAGGGCACCTGAAAGACTATTAAGTTTAAACTGTTTGGGGGAGGGAGAAGAGGCCTGAAGACTCAGGGGTGGGGCAGCCAAATCCAGTAAGGGCCCCTGTGTTTGTATTGGTGTTTGCACACAGGGAGCTCCCTCCCCACCCCAACTGCCTGCTCGGGACAGCTGGAGTTGCCTGGGTGAAGACTGTCTTGTTAAAATCAGAAGAGGAGAGTACCGGGCGGCTCCAGCTGTCCCGGGCGAAGAAGCCTCCCCCAACTGGAAGACAACAAACAATTTTGGACTAATTGTGATAAAGGTGCTCCAACTGGCAGTTGAAACAAACATCCTTTTCAGCCTTTCTCTCCCTTCCTCCACTCAGTCGCCTCAATCACCTATCCTCCCCTTTTCCTTTACCATCCTACGCCATCCTCCTCTACTCCCACTCCACCTTGTTTAAAGTTTGCTTTTTTAAAAAAAAATTGTGTAAATTTGTTTTGTTTCTTGGGGGTGGACGTAGCTCTTAGACCCCATGGCAAGCCCCTCTTCGCCGGTGGCGGGGCCTTCCCGTTCATATGCTGCTGCGGCTGCTGCAGCTGCACCTGTTGTCCCGTCACCTTTTGCTTTATTAACAACGAAGCATGGGGTCAAGAGCTACGTCCACCCGAACATGACTATAGAGGCATGCGTGAAAGCAATGGCCGAGGTTGTCGGCCCTTCGGCCATTGTTGCAGCCTCTAAAATGTACGGGAAGGCAGTGTTTTTCCTGAAGACCGAGCGGGCGGTGTCCCTGGCTCTGAGCAAGGGGCTCACCGTGGGCGGGACCTTTCTGCCAGTGAATCCCCTGGAGGCCACTGCGCAAAGGCTCATTTTATCCAATGTCCCGCCCTTCATCCCTGGTGAGCTCCTCCTTCCCCACCTGCACCATCTGGGGGAGGTAAAGACAGGGCTCACCCCAGTCCCGCTCGGTCTTCGGGAGAACAGCCTCCGACACGTCTACTCCTTCCGCCGCCAGTTATTCATGCGGCTGGCGCGGGAGGAGGTGACAGAGGGCCACTTCAATGTAGAATTCCAGGGGACGGCCTACCGCGTCTTCTGGACCTTGGACGGGGTGCGGTGCCATGTCTGTAAGGGGGTGGGGCATGTTCGTAAGAACTGCCCCAACCTCCCGGCTGCCAACTCCAACTCAGCGGCCCAGGGTGGCGACGCTGCACCTCCTCCCACCCCCACTACACCACCACCAGATACCATTCAGTCGGTACCGGAGGCTGTGGTTTTCACGGCCTCCGGCAGGGAGGGGGGTGACCGTCCAAGTGGAAGGAAGGCGCGGAGGAGAAATAAACATCGAGAGGCGCGTCCCCTGGATATCGTGACACTACCCGAGCCTGAGCTCAGCCCAAGGCCCGATCTCGGGAAGTCAACTTGCCCCAGGGCTGGGCTCAGGCCCAGGGTGAATAAAAAAAAGGAGAGTGTGGAGGTGGAGGCCTCTGATGATATGGAGGTCTCTGAGCCTCCGCACACAACTGGGAAAAAGAGGAGAAGGCACCCCTCCACAGAGGTAACAAGGGGCCCTGAGGCGCAGGGCCCATCTGTTGGAGGGGAGCTGTCTCCTGTTTCGGGTCCCCAGGTTTCCCCTACCGCCACCACCAAGGCTGCAAAGTCCGGGCAGGTGCTCCCTATTCCTCAGGATGGAGGGGAGGGGATGGCCCCGGTACATGAGGCCACTCCTGAAGGAGTAAGTGGGGCCCTGCTTGTGGTGGGGGAGCCTGGGGAAGCCGCCCATTCTGCCACTGCTACTGGGTCGGGTGTCCTGAATGAAGGGGAGGGCGAGGCCCCAGAGGGTCGGGCCTCCCAGCCGGAGTCCAACACCAACCAGGAGACACCCGACCCAGTTATAACTGAGAATGCTGCCCCACCTGCTGGGCCTGTGGGTGCTGGCGGAGCGGGAGATAGCCTCCTCCCTCCGCCTCCAATCTCGGCTCCGGTTGGTTTCCCGGAGTCGGGAACTTCTGTCTCCCCTGGACCACTCATTGCCCTGGGGACGGAGGTGGAGGGGGGTCCTGAGCCGCTGGTGCCTACAGGCTCCAGTTTCACAATAGAACCCAGAGAGGACTCCTCCGCCATCGATCCTGGGGGTGGGATCGTGACGGAGGCGGGACCAGCTGGCGCGGCCGGGACGTCCGCCCCACAGTGTGTGGTGGATGTGTTGGCCGCTGGCGGTGACGACCCGGAGGAGGATGGGGATTCGGTGCGGGGCACGGAGGATGATCTTGATTCCATCGCCGGTGAGGTGGTGGAGTCCCTCGTGCCTCCCACCGAATCTCCTCTCATCCCCACGGCGGAACTCCGGGATTTCCTCGCGGCTTGCAGGGGTTGCCGCAATAAAGTTCAGCTGGCCCTCGACCGTTGGTCGAATCTGGCGCTGATCATCCAGTCCGTCCGTGCCGCCCTTAAGATAGCGGGCAAGCGCGCGGACGTGAAACTGGTTGAGAGGCGCCGTTTTAATGTGTTCCTCAATGGGTTGCTGGGGGAGTGGAGGGCCAGGTGCACTTCCACTCCCTCCTCACAGTGAGCTGTTGATGACGGGTTTTAAGTACCTTTGACATGAAGATAACCATAGCCAGCCTCAACATCAACGGCAGCAGAGGGGCTCACCGCAGATTTCACAATCTCTCAGTCCTTAGGGAAGGGAGATACGCGGTGAGCTTTCTGCAGGAAACCCACACCGTTCCGGGAGACGAAGCCACCTGGCTCCTGGAGTGGCAGGGTGGGGTCTACATGAGTCACCTCACCCCTATTTCTAGTGGGGTGGCTATCTTGTTGGCCCCGACTTTTCAGCCGGAGATCTTGGGGGTCAAGGAGCTAGTGCCGGGCCGCTTGCTCCACCTCGCCGTTCGCCTGGGTAGCGTGCCGCTCCACTTTGTGAACGTGTACGCGCCCAGGCCCGGCGCTTTGCAAGCGCGCTTCTTTGAAGAAGTGTCCGCTCTCTTGAGCTCCATCGATAGCGGCGAGTGCATCATCCTCGGGGGGGATTTTAACTGCACCCTCGAGGTGGGGGATCGCTCCGGTCCCCAGCGCGGCCAAGCGTCGGTGGAGAAGTTGAGGGGACTGATCAGCTCCCTTAACTTGGTGGACGTCTGGCGGAATCTCCATCCCGACTCCAGCGCCTTCACGTGGAGGTCTGGAGGAGGGGGGTCGCGAATCGACCGCCTCTACATTTCGCAGGCGTACGTCTCCCGCGTTTCGGCGGCCTCCATGCGGCTGGTGCCGTGCTCGGACCACCGCCTGGTGTGGGCGGAGTTCACTCCGCTCCGCACGCGGGCGGGGTCCGCGTACTGGCACTTTAACAACCGGCTGCTGGAGGACGTGCGATTTCGGGACTCGTTCTGTCGATTCTGGGCCGACTGGAGAAGGAAGCAGGGGGGCTTCCCCTCCTTGAGGCTATGGTGGGATGTGGGCAAGACTCACATCCGCGTCTTCTGTCAGGAGTACGCGAAGGGGTCGACCAAAAGGCGGGAAGCCGAGATCGGGCGCCTTGAGAGGGAGGTGCTCGACTTGGAATCCCGCCTCGGTCATGCCGTTGCGGACCCGGCCCTGTGGCAGGCGTACAAAGAGAAGAAGGGCGCGCTGAGGAACCTGCAGCTCATAGGGTCCCGAGGCGTGTACGTGAGGTCGCGGATCCAGATCCTGGAAGATTTGGACCGCGCCTCACCCTTCTTCTACTCGCTGGAAAAATGGCGGGGGGTCCGTAAGCAGCTCGTCGAGCTGCTGGCCGACGACGGATCCTCCATCACGGATCCGGAGGGAATGGGCCTCCTGGTCCGGACGTATTACAGTGCGTTGTTCTCTCCGGATCCGTCCAGTGAGGATGCGCGCAGAGTTTTGTGGGAGGACCTGCCGCAGGTCAGCCCGGAGGGCGCCGAAGGATTGGAGGCTCCGCTCACGTTGGCGGAGCTGACTGGCGCCCTCCACCAGCTCTCGAGGGGCAAATCCCCAGGGCTGGATGGGTTGACCGTGGAGTTCCTCAGGGCGTTCTGGGACGTCCTGGGGGACGATTAC
The DNA here is from genome assembly GCF_036365525.1 of Heterodontus francisci. NCBI lineage: Eukaryota > Metazoa > Chordata > Chondrichthyes > Heterodontiformes > Heterodontidae > Heterodontus > Heterodontus francisci. The sequence goes on from NC_090414.1 coordinate 23,665,402, forward strand.
GCGCGGGTCCTGGGGGAAAGCCTGGCGACCGGGGAGATGCCCCTCTCGTGGCGCAGGGCGGTCATCGTCCTGCTGCCGAAGAGGGGCGATCTCCGCCTGCTTAAAAACTGGCGTCCAGTCTCCCTCCTCAGCACGGATTTTAAGATCTTTGCCCGGGCTGTGTCTACCCGCCTGGGCTCCGTGCTGGCCCACATGATCCACCCCGACCAGTCCTACACGGTCCCAGGCTGGTCCATCCAGGACAACATCCACCTGGTCCGGGACCTGATCCATCTTTCCCAGAGGACTGGTCAGTCGGTCGCCTTTCTCTCCCTCGATCAGGAGAAGGCGTTCGACAGGGTGGATCACGATTACCTTTTCGGGACTCTGCGCGCTTTCGGACTCGGGCCGCATTTTGTGGCCCGGGTCCGACTTTTATACGCCGCCGCAGAGTGTCTAGTCAAAGTTAACGGGTCCTTGACGGCGCCCCTTCGATTTGGGAGAGGAGTGCGTCAGGGGTGCCCCATGTCCGGCCAATTGTATACCATCTGCGTGGAGCCCTTCCTGTGCCTGCTTCGCAGGAGGTTGACGGGATTGGCTCTGCGCGAGCCGGCCATGCGGGTCGTCCTCTCGGCTTACGCCGACGACGTGCTCCTCGCAATCACAGATCCCATTGACTTGCGGAGGATGCGCGACTGCCAGCAGACCTTTTCTGCCGCGTCCTCCGCGAGGATCAATTGGGAGAAATGTTCCGGACTCCTGGTTGGTCAGTGGCGGGTGGACTCCCTGCCGGAGGAGATGACACCTTTTGCGTGGAGCACCACGCACCTCCTCTATCTGGGAGTCCACCTTAGCCCCGCTGAGGAAGCCTGGCCGGCAAACTGGCAGGAGTTGGAGGCGAAAGTCACCGCTCGGCTGGGGCGCTGGACAGGACTGCTCCAAGTGCTTTCCTACAGGGGCCGAGCGTTGGTCATAAACCAACTGGTGGCCTCCATGCTGTGGTACCGGTTGGTCACTTTGGCCCCGCCCCCTGTATTTGCCACCAAGATCCAGAAGAAACTCGTCGATTTCTTCTGGGGCAAGAGGAAACACTGGGTCTCTGCCGCGATCCTGAGTCTCCCGATCGAGGAGGGCGGTCAGTCGCTGGTGTGCGTCCGCACCCAGGCTGCGACTCTCCGCCTTCGGACCCTGCAGAGATACCTGTACGTCGAGCGTCCTCCCAGATGGTGTGCGCTGGCGACGTATTTTTTCCGCCAGTGTCACTGCCTTCAAGACGACACGCAGCTCCCGGTGGAGTCCGTTAGCCGCGCCTCTCTGAGGGAGTTGCCTGTCTTTTACCGGGATCTTTTCCGAGTCTGGAACATGGTCGCCTCCAGTCAGGGCGCACCCCCGCCGGCGGAGGAGAGCGCCTCGGCTGTCCGGGCGGCCGACTCCGGGGACGGTCCGGCGGGCGGAGGAGTAGCCGAAACCCCCGGGACGCCCCTCACTGCGGGTGGCGAGGGGGCTCGGGAGTGCGGAGCGATCCCGGCCGAGCTGACCCCCGCTGGGCCGGAACTGCTCATCGGACCCAGGCCCCGAAACCCTCCTCGGGAGCCGGTCCCGCACAACCCGAGCCGCCTCTCGGGAATGCCCTCCGTGCCATTCCAATCGGCGCGGAGGGGTTTCCTGTACGGGCTGCTCCTGCACACTTTCCACTTCCTCGCCCTCGTCAGCCGGCCGGACACGCCCTGGCGGTCCGCGTTGCCAACTGGCGGCGAGGGGAAACCACGATGGAGGTCTCTCTACGCGGGAGTCTTCCCCCTTTACATCGGGGACCTGGGGTGGAGGGTGCTGCACAGAGCAGTCCCGTGCAATAGGCTTTTAAGTAGGTTCACGGACTCCCAGGCCAGCTGTACTTTCTGCGGCCTGGACGAGTCCATGTTCCACGTTTATACGGAGTGTGCGAGGTTGCAGCCCCTATTTGAGTATCTGAAGGGGCTGCTCCTCAAATTCTGGCTGCACTTCAGTCCCACGCTCCTGATCTTTGGGCACCCGGTGCGGAGGGGCTTGGGCCGGGAGGAGGATCTCCTCGTCGGTCTGCTCCTGGGCCTGGCCAAGGTGGCAATTCACAGGTCCAGGTTGCGGGCCGTCGGGGGTTCCGTCCTCCCCGATTGCCTGCCCCTCTTCCGCGGTTACGTTCGCGCCCGGGTGTCCCTGGAAAAGGAGCATGCGGTGTCAGCCGGTACGCTTGAGGCCTTCCGCGACCGGTGGGCACCGCAGGGACTGGAGTGCATCGTCGACGCCGAGAATGGCATTTTAATTTGAGTTTTTTGTTTATTTATCTGTTTTAATAAAGTTATTTTAAAACTGTAAATATGTACATAAAGGGGGCCTGAGGGATAAAGGCCCCCTCGATGTGAAAAATATAAAAGGGGCCTGGGGTATAAAGGTCACCTTGTGAAAAAAAAAAAAAACGGGGTTAGATACAGAGTAAAACTCTCTCTACACTGTCCCCATCAAACACTCCCAGGACAGGTACAGTATGGGGGTTAGATACAGAGTAAAGCTCCCTCTACACTGTCCCCATCAAACACTCCCAGGACAGGTACAGTACGGGGGTTAGATACAGAGTAAAGCTCCCTCTACACTGTCCCCATCAAACACTCCCAGGACAGGTACAGTACGGGGGTTAGATACAGAGTAAAGCTCCCTCTACACTGTCCCCATCAAACACTCCCAGGACAGGTACAGTACGGGGGTTAGATACAGAGTAAAGCTCCCTCTACACTGTCCCCATCAAACACTCCCAGGACAGGTACAGTACGGGGGTTAGATACAGAGTAAAGCTCCCTCTACACTGTCCCCATCAAACACTCCCCAGGACAGGTACAGTATGGGGGTGAGTGAGTGTGTGCTGTGGTGGTGCAGTGGGGAGGAAGCTTATGTGTGAGCTGTCTGCACAGGATGATAAATGGACAGACAGAAGGACGGAGAAAGGACTCCATTGAATGCAATCTGTTTATTGGAAGGAAAGCTGATGAGCTACAATGCAGACACATATCTTCGAGGGAGCTGGATCTCAGAATACATCAATCGCTCTGTGCATTAAAACAGTCCTGAAAAATTCATCCTGTTCTGGTTAACGGTACATCAGTGGGAGGGAATCTACGTGATAGATCCAGCTTGCATTCCCTGCTGAGGAGGTTACAGGGTAGGCCTCTCCCTCACACCATGTTCAAACAGAGGCTCAGTGCATAACTCTCTCTCTCTCTCTGTTCCTCGGTTAGGGCTCCAGTTCAGAGCACTAAATCCAAGCTAACTGTTCGAGGGTCAGTACTGAGGGAGTGCTGCACTGTCGGAGGGTCAGTACTGAGGGAGTGCCGCACTGTCGGAGGGTCAGTACTGAGGGAGTGCCGCACTGTCGGAGGGTCGGTACTGAGGGAGTGCCGCACTGTCGGAGGGTCAGTACTGAGGGAGCGCCGCACTGTCGGAGGGTCAGTACTGAGGGAGTGCCGCACTGTCGGAGGGTCAGTACTGACGGAGTGCCGCACTGTCGGAGGGTCAGTACTGAGGGAGTGTCGCACTGTCGGAGGGTCAGTACTGAGGGAGCGCCGCACTGTCGGAGGGTCAGTACTGAGGGAGCGCCGCACTGTCGGAGGGTCGGTACTGAGGGAGCGCCGCACTGTCGGAGGGTCAGTACTGAGGGAGCGCCGCACTGTCGGAGGGTCAGTACTGAGGGAGCGCCGCACTGTCGGAGGGTCAGTACTGAGGGAGCACCGCACTGTCGGAGGGTCAGTACTGAGGGAGCGCCGCACTGTCGGAGGGTCAGTACTGAGGGAGCGCCGCACTGTCGGAGGGTCAGTACTGAGGGAGCGCCGCACTGTCGGAGGGTCAGTACTGAGGGAGTGCCGCACTGTCGGAGGGTCAGCACTGAGGGAGCGTCGCTCTGTCGGAGGGTCAGTACTGAGGGAGCGCTGCACTGTCGGAGGGTCAGTACTGAGGGAGCGCTGCACAGTCGGAGGGTCAGTACTGAGGGAGCGCTGCACTGTCGGAGGGTCAGTACTGAGGGAGTGCTGCACTGTCGGAGGGTCAGTACTGAGGGAGCGCCGCACTGTCGGAGGGTCAGTACTGAGGGAGTGCCGCACTGTCGGAGGGTCAGTACTGAGGGAGTGCTGCACTGTCAGAGGTGCCGTCTTTCAGATGAGACATTAAACCGAGGCCCCCGTCTGCCCTCTCGGGTGGGTGTAAAAGATCCCACGGACACTATTGGAAGAAGAGCAGGGGAGTTCTCCCCGGTGTCCTGGGGACAATATTTATCCCTCAACTAACATCACTAAAAACATATTGCTGTTTGTGGGATCTTGCTGTGCACAAATTCTCTGCTGCGTTTCCTGCATTACAACAGTGAGCACACTTCAGAAAAGTACTTCATTGTCTGTGAGGGGCTTTGGGACGTCCTGAGGGGGTGAAAGGTATGATAGAAATATAAGCCTTTCTTATTTGTTCTTACTGCCCTTGAGAAGGTGGTGGTGAGCTGCCTTCTTGAACCGCTGCAGTCCATGTTGGGTAGGTACACCCACAGTGCTGTTAGGAAGGGAGTTCCAGGATTTTGACCCAGCGACAGTGAAGGAACGGCCGATATCGTTCCAAGTCAGGACGGTGTGTGTGTGTGTGTGTGTGAAGGGGCAATACGGAGGCGACCGCAGGTTAAAGCTGTGTTGCCCCCCGTGGTGGCATAGTCCTGCAGGACAATTGCTGTCCAGCCTCGTGCAGACGGAGTGGCTGCTTGCTCAGTTGAGCACCTCTTGGAGAGGAGGAACCAGCAGAAGTTGGCATGGGTGCCCGTCGTGATGTGAAATAAAAGTCCAGGAAGTCAGTGGGCGGGCAGTGATTTCCCTCCTCCAGGCTGAGTCACATAACAACCTACTCCTTTAAACCGCCCCATCTGCAGCCTGTCAACAGCCGAGTTTAACTTGCTTCATTAATATGATTCCCTCCCACTCGGTATATTTTTAACTTCCCCCTCCATCACACAAGGGGGAATCATGATTCCTCCGTCGCTTCTCATGTCTTCAGCCCGGGGAATGACACAGAATATACAGCACAGAATCCAGCCATTCGGCCCATCCGCTCTGTGCTGGGGTTTCAGCTCCACACGAGCCTCCTCCCACCCTCTCTCCATCTCACCCTATCACCATCTCCTTCTATTCCTTTCTCCCTCATGTGTTTATCCAGCTTCCCCGTAAATATATCGATACTATTCACCACGACCACTCCCTGTGGGAGCGAGTTCCACATTCCCCCCACTCTCTGGGGAAAGGAGTTTCTCCTGAATTCCCCATTGGATTTATTACTGACTGTCTTATAGTGATGGCCCCCGAGTTCTGGTCTCCCCGACAATTGGAAACATCTTCTCCACATCGACCCTATCGAACCCCCTTCATCATTTTAAAGCCCTCGATCAGGTCACCCCCCTCAGCCTTGTCTTTTGCAGAGAAAAGATCACCAGTCTGTTCAATCTTTCCTGACAGTGATAGATGGAAAGCAGAACTGTGCACAGTAACTGCAAGTGTGGGATTTGGAGACTGGAACTGTGCACAGTAACTGCAAGTGTGGGATTTGGAGACGGGAACTGTGCACAGTAACTGCAAGTGTGGGAAAGGGAGACGGGAACTGTGCACAGTAACTGCAAGTGTGGGATTTGGAGGCGGGAACTGTGCACAGTAACTGCAAGTGTGGGATATGGAGACGGGAACTGTGCACAGTAACTGCAAGTGTGGGATATGGAGACTGGAACTGTGCACAGTAACTGCAAGTGTGGGATATGGAGACGGGTACTGTGCACAGTAACTGAAAGTGTGGGATATGGAGACAGTAACTGTGCACAGTAACTGCAAGTGCGGGATATGGAGACAGTAACTGTGCACAGCAACTGCAAGTGCGGGATATGGAGACAGTAACTGTGCACAGTAACTGCAAGTGTGGGATATGGAGACGGGTACTGAGCACAGTAACTGCAAGTGTGGGATATGGAGACAGTAACTGTGCACAGTAACTGCAAGTGCGGGATATGGAGACAGTAACTGTGCACAGTAACTGCAAGTGCGGGATATGGAGACAGTAACTGTGCACAGCAACTGCAAGTGCGGGATATGGAGACAGTAACTGTGCACAGTAACTGCAAGTGTGGGATATGGAGACGGGTACTGAGCACAGCAACTGCAAGTGTGGGATATGGAGAAAGGAACTGTGCACAGTAACTGCAAGTGTGGGATATGGACAAAGGAACTGTGCACAGTAACTGCAAGTGTGGGATATGGACAAAGGAACTGTGCACAGTAACTGCAAGTGTGGGATTTGGAGTCAGGAACTGTGCACAGTAACTGCAAGAGTGGGATATGGCGACGGGAACTGTGCACAGTAACTGCAAGTGTGGGATATGGAGAAAGGAACTGTGCACAGTAACTGTAAGTGTGGGATATGGAGATGGGAACTGTGCACAGTAACTGCAAGTGTGGGATATGGAGACAGGAACTGTGCACAGTAACTGCAAGTGTGGGATATGGAGACGAGAACTGGACACAGTAACTACAAGTGTGGGATATGGAGACAGGAACTGTGCACAGTAACTGCAAGTGTGGGATATGGAGACACGAACTGTGCACAGCAACTGCAAGTGTGGGATATGGAGGCGGGAACTGTGCACAGTAATTGCAAGTGTGGGATATGGAGAAGGGAACTGTGCACAGGAACTGCAAGTGTGGGATATGGAGACAGGAACTGTGCACAGTAACTGCAAGTGTGGGATATGGAGACAGTAACTGTGCATAGCAACTGCAAGTGTGGGATATGGAAGCGGGAACTGTGCACAGTAATTGCAAGTGTGGGATATGGAGATGGGAACTGTGCACAGGAACTGCAAGTGTGGGATATGGAGGCGGGAACTGTGCACAGTCATTGCAAGTGTGGGAGATGGAGATGGGAACTGTGCACAGTAACTGCAAGTGTGGGATATGGAGGCGGGAACTGTGCACAGTAATTGCAAGTGTGGGATATGGAGATGGGAACTGTGCACAGTAACTGCAAGTGTGGGATATGGAGGCGGGAACTGTGCACAGTAACTGCAAGTGTGGGATATGGAGATGGGAACTGTGCACAGTAACTGCAAGTGTGGGATATGGAGATTGGAACTGTGCACAGTAACTGCAAGTGTGGGATATGGAGATTGGAACTGTGCACAGTAACTGCAAGTGTGGGATATGGAGAGGGGAACTGTGCACAGTAACTGCAAGTGTGGGATATGGAGACAGGAACTGTGCACAGTAACTGCAAGTGTGGGATATGGAGACAGGAACTGTGCACAGTAACTGCAAGTGTGGGATATGGAGACGGGAACTGTGCACAGTTACTGCAAGTGTGGGATATGGAGACGGGAACTGTGCACAGTTACTGCAAGTGTGGGATATGGCGACGGGAACTGTGCACAGTAACTGCAAGTGTGGGATATGGAGATCGGAACTGTGCACAGTAACTGCAAGTGTGGGATACGGAGATTGGAACTGTGCATAGCAACTGCAAGTGTGGGATATGGAGGCGGGAACTGTGCACAGTAATTGCAAGTGTGGGATATGGAGATGGGAACTGTGCACAGTAACTGCAAGTGTGGGATATGGACTTGGGAACTGTGCACAGTAATTGCAAGAGTGGGATATGGAGGCGGGAACTGTGCACAGTAATTGCAAGTGTGGGATATGGAGACGGGAACAGTGCACAGTAACTGCAAGTGTGGGACATGGAGACGGGAACTGTGCACAGTAACTGCAAGTGTGGGATATGGAGGCGGGAACTGTGCACAGTAACAGCAAGTGCGGGTTATGGAGACTGGAACTGTGCACAGTAACTGCAAGTGCGAGATATGGAGGCTGGAACTGTGCACAGTAACTGTAAGTGCGGGATATGGAGACTGGAACTGTGCACAGCAACTGCAAGTGTGGGATATGGAGGCGGGAACTGTGCACAGTAATTGCAAGTGTGGGATATGGAGATGGGAACTGTGCACAGTAACTGCAAGAGTGGGATATGGAGGCGGGAACTGTGCACAGTAACTGCAAGTGTGGGATATGGAGACAGGAGCTGTGCACAGTTACTGCAAGTGTGGGATATGGAGACGGGAACTGTGCACAGTTACTGCAAGTGTGGGATATGGCGACGGGAACTGTGCACAGTAACTGCAAGTGTGGGATATGGAGAGGGGAACTGTGTACAGTAACTGCAAGTTGGGATATGGAGAGGGGAACTGTGCACAGTAACTGCAAGTGTGGGATATGGAGAGGGGAACTGTGCACAGTAACTGCAAGTGTGGGATATGGAGACAGGAACTGTGCACAGTAACTGCAAGTGTGGGATATGGAGACAGGAACTGTGCACAGTAACTGCAAGTGTGGGATATGGAGACAGGAACTGTGCACAGTAACTGCAAGTGTGGGATATGGAGACGGGAACTGTGCACAGTTACTGCAAGTGTGGGATATGGAGACGGGAACTGTGCACAGTAACTGCAAGTGTGGGATATGGAGACGGGAACTGTGCACAGTAACTGCAAGTGTGGGATATGGAGATGGCAACTGTGCACAGTAACTGCAAGTGTGGGATATGGAGACGGGAACTGTGCACAGTAACTGCAAGTGTGGGATATGGAGATGGCAACTGTGCACAGTAACTGCAAGTGTGGGATATGGAGACGGGAACTGTGCACAGTAACTGCAAGTGTGGGATATGGAGACGGCAACTGTGCACAGTAACTGCAAGTGTGGGATACGGAGATTGGAACTGTGCGCAGTAACTGCAAGTGTGGGATACGGAGATTGGAACTGTGCACAGTAACTGCAAGAGTGGGATACGGAGATTGGAACTGTGCACAGTAACTGCAATTGAGTAATACAGCATCAGTCTACATTCCTGTGGATTAGGCTGCAAAATCAGCCAGTATTACAATAAATATTCTAATAGTGATCTCATCTCGGACAGAATAGGAAATCTTAAAACGGATAGGTCACTCCCTCACAGTGTCACTCAGTAACCCCTCTCTCCCCCAGCGCCCTGTGTTACTGACTGTATCTCTACTGATATTAATCCAGCTCTCTCACACTGTCACTCAGTAACCCCTCTCCCCCAGCACACTGTGTTACTGACTGTATCTCTACTGATGTTAATCCAGCTCCCTCACACTGTCACTCAGTAACCCCTCTCCCCCAGCGCCCTGTGTTACTGACTGTATTTCTACTGATATTAATCCAGCTCCCTCACACTGTCACTCAGTAACCCCTCTCCCCCCAGCGCCCTGTGTTACTGACTGTATCTCTACTGATATTAATCCAGCTCCCTCACACTGTCACTCAGTAACCCCTCTCCCCCCAGCACCCTGTGTTACTGACTGTATCTCTACTGATGTTAATCCAGCTCCCTCACACTGTCACTCAGTCACCCCTCTCCCCCCGGCGCCCTGTGTTACTGACTGTATCTCTACTGATGTTAATCCAGCTCCCTCACACTGTCACTCAGTAACCCCTCTCTCCCCCAGCGCCCTGTGTTACTGACTGTATCTCTACTGATATTAATCCAGCTCCCTCACACTGTCACTCAGTAACCCCTCTCCCCCCAGCACCCTGGGGGATATGGAGATTGGAACTGTGCACAGTAACTGCAAGTGTGGGATATGGAGGCGGGAACTGTGCACAGTAACTGCAAGTGTGGGATATGGAGACGGGAACTGTGCACAGTTACTGCAAGTGTGGGATATGGAGACGGGAACTGTGCACAGTAACTGCAAGTGTGGGATATGGTAACAGGAACTGTGCACAGTAACTGCAAGTGTGGGATATGGCGACGGGAACTGTGCACAGTAACTGCAAGTGTGGGATATGGAGACGGGAACTGTGCACAGTAACTGCAAGTGTGGGATATGGAAACAGGAACTGTGCACAGTAACTGCAAGTGTGGGATATGGCGACGGGAACTGTGCACAGTAACTGCAAGTGTGGGATATGGAGACGGGAACTGTGCACAGTAACTGCAAGTGTGGGATATGGAGACGGGAACTGTGCACAGTAATTGCAAGTGTGGGATATGGAGACGGGAACTGTGCACAGTTACTGCAAGTGTGGGATATGGAGACAGGAACTGTGCACAGTAACTGCAAGTGTGGGATATGGAGACGGGAACTGTGCACAGTTACTGCAAGTGTGGGATATGGAGACAGGAACTGTGCACAGTAACTGCAAGTGTGGGATATGGAGACAGGAACTGTGCACAGTAACTGCAAGTGTGGGATATGGAGACGGGAACTGTGCACAGTTACTGCAAGTGTGGGATATGGAGACAGGAACTGTGCACAGTAACTGCAAGTGTGGGATATGGAGATAGGAACTGTGCACAGTAACTGCAAGTGTGGGATATGGAGACAGGAACTGTGCACAGTAACTGCAAGAGTGGGATACGGAGATTGGAACTGTGCACAGTAACTGCAATTGAGTAATACAGCATCAGTCTACATTCCTGTGGATTAGGCTGCAAAATCAGCCAGTATTACAATAAATATTCTAATAGTGATCTCATCTCGGACAGAATAGGAAATCTTAAAACGGATAGGTCACTCCCTCACAGTGTCACTCAGTAACCCCTCTCTCCCCCAGCGCCCTGTGTTACTGACTGTATCTCTACTGATATTAATCCAGCTCTCTCACACTGTCACTCAGTAACCCCTCTCCCCCAGCACACTGTGTTACTGACTGTATCTCTACTGATGTTAATCCAGCTCCCTCACACTGTCACTCAGTAACCCCTCTCCCCCAGCGCCCTGTGTTACTGACTGTATTTCTACTGATATTAATCCAGCTCCCTCACACTGTCACTCAGTAACCCCTCTCCCCCCAGCGCCCTGTGTTACTGACTGTATCTCTACTGATATTAATCCAGCTCCCTCACACTGTCACTCAGTAACCCCTCTCCCCCCAGCACCCTGTGTTACTGACTGTATCTCTACTGATGTTAATCCAGCTCCCTCACACTGTCACTCAGTCACCCCTCTCCCCCCGGCGCCCTGTGTTACTGACTGTATCTCTACTGATGTTAATCCAGCTCCCTCACACTGTCACTCAGTAACCCCTCTCTCCCCCAGCGCCCTGTGTTACTGACTGTATCTCTACTGATATTAATCCAGCTCCCTCACACTGTCACTCAGTAACCCCTCTCCCCCCAGCACCCTGGGGGATATGGAGATTGGAACTGTGCACAGTAACTGCAAGTGTGGGATATGGAGGCGGGAACTGTGCACAGTAACTGCAAGTGTGGGATATGGAGACGGGAACTGTGCACAGTTACTGCAAGTGTGGGATATGGAGACGGGAACTGTGCACAGTAACTGCAAGTGTGGGATATGGTAACAGGAACTGTGCACAGTAACTGCAAGTGTGGGATATGGCGACGGGAACTGTGCACAGTAACTGCAAGTGTGGGATATGGAGACGGGAACTGTGCACAGTAACTGCAAGTGTGGGATATGGAAACAGGAACTGTGCACAGTAACTGCAAGTGTGGGATATGGCGACGGGAACTGTGCACAGTAACTGCAAGTGTGGGATATGGAGACGGGAACTGTGCACAGTAACTGCAAGTGTGGGATATGGAGACGGGAACTGTGCACAGTAATTGCAAGTGTGGGATATGGAGACGGGAACTGTGCACAGTTACTGCAAGTGTGGGATATGGAGACAGGAACTGTGCACAGTAACTGCAAGTGTGGGATATGGAGACGGGAACTGTGCACAGTTACTGCAAGTGTGGGATATGGAGACAGGAACTGTGCACAGTAACTGCAAGTGTGGGATATGGAGACAGGAACTGTGCACAGTAACTGCAAGTGTGGGATATGGAGACGGGAACTGTGCACAGTTACTGCAAGTGTGGGATATGGAGACAGGAACTGTGCACAGTAACTGCAAGTGTGGGATATGGAGATAGGAACTGTGCACAGTAACTGCAAGTGTGGGATATGGAGACAGGAACTGTGCACAGTAACTGCAAGTGTGGGATATGGAGACAGGAACTGTGCACAGTAACTGCAAGTGTGGGATACGGAGACGGGAACTGTGCACAGTAACTGCAAGTGTGGGATACGGAGATTGGAACTGTGCACAGTAACTGCAAGTGTGGGATACGGAGATTGGAACTGTGCACAGTAACTGCAATTGAGTAATACAGCATCAGTCTACATTCCTGTGGATTAGGCTGCAAAATCAGCCAGTATTACAATAAATATTCTAATAGTGATCTCATCTCGGACAGAATAGGAAATCTTAAAACGGATAGGTCACTCCCTCACAGTGTCACTCAGTAACCCCTCTCTCCCCCAGCGCCCTGTGTTACTGACTGTATCTCTACTGATATTAATCCAGCTCTCTCACACTGTCACTCAGTAACCCCTCTCCCCGAGCACAGTGTTACTGACTGTATCTCTACTGATGTTAATCCAGCTCCCTCACACTCACTCAGTAACCCCTCTCCCCCCCAGCGCCCTGTGTTACTGACTGTATCTCTACTGATGTTAATCCAGCTCCCTCACACTGTCACTCAGTAACCCCTCTCTCCCCCAGCGCCCTGTGTTACTGACTGTATCTCTACTGATATTAATCCAGCTCCCTCACACTGTCACTCAGTAACCCCTCTCCCCCCAGCACCCTGTGTTACTGACTGTATCTCTACTGATGTTAATCCAGCTCCCTCACACTGTCACTCAGTAACCCCTCTCCCCCCGGCGCCCTGTGTTACTGACTGTATCTCTACTGATATTAATCCAGCTCCCTCACACTGTCACTCAGTCACCCCTCTCCCCCCAGCACCCTGTGTTACTGACTGTATCTCTACTGATGTTAATCCAGCTCCCTCACACTGTCACTCAGTAACCCCTCTCCCCCCGGCGCCCTGTGTTACTGACTGTATCTCTACTGATGTTAATCCAGCTCCCTCACACTGTCACTCAGTAACCCCTCTCCCCCCCAGCACCCTGTGTTACTGACTGTATCTCTACTGATATTAATCCAGCTCCCTCACACTGTCACTCAGTAACCCCTCTCCCCCAGGCGCCCTGTGTTACTGACTGTATCTCTACTGATGTTAATCCAGCTCCCTCACACTGTCACTCAGTAACCCCTCTCCCCCCCAGCACCCTGTGTTACTGACTGTATCTCTACTGATATTAATCCAGCTCCCTCACACTGTCACTCAGTAACCCCTCTCCCCCCAGCACCCTGTGTTACTGACTATCTCTACTGATATTAATCCAGATCCCTCACACTGTCACTCAGTAACCCCTCTCCCCCCAGCGCCCTGTGTTACTGACTGTATCTCTACTGATGTTAATCCAGCTCCCTCACACTGTCACTCAGTAACACCTGTCTCCCCAGTGCCCTGTGTTACTGACTGTATCTCTACTGATGTTTTTCCAGCACTCTCACACTGTCTCTCAGTAACCCCTCTCCCCCCGGCGCCCTGTGTTACTGACTGTATCTCTACTGATATTAATCCCGCTACATTCCCTGTCCCAGCCCGTTGCTGGTGACATCCTGTCTTTCTCTGTTTAAATTCTGACCAATGTTTCCACACATTCGTGGAGAATTAACAGAAAATCTTAAAGAGATTACTTCTGGATTTTTGCCAATCACCCTAAATCTGTGTGTCTCTGGTTAGCGACCCTCCTGCCACTGGAAACAGTTTCTCCTTATTTACTCCATCAAAACCCTTCCTGATTTTGAACACCTCGATTAAATCTCTCCCTTAACCTTCTCTGCTCTAAGGAGAACAATCCCAGCTTCTCCCAGTCTCTCAACATTAACTGAAGTCCCTCATCCCTGGGACCTTTCCAGTAAATCTCCTCCGCACCCTCTCCAAGGCCTTGACATCCTTCTGAAAGTGCGGGGTCCGGAATTGGACACAATTCTCCAGCTGGGGGAGAACCCAGTGATTTATAAAGGTTTAACATAACTTCCTTGTTTTTGTACTCTGTGCCTCTAATTATAAATCCCAGGAATCTGGGTGTTTTTTTTAAGTCCTCTCAGCTTGTCCCCTCACCTTCACAGATTTGTGTACATCCTCCCCCAGGTCTCTCTGTCCCTGCACCCTCTTTAAAATTGTACCGTTTATATTGTCCCTCCTCATTCTTCCTACCAAAATGAAGCACTTCACACTTCTCTGTGTTAAACTGTATCTGCCGTGAGTCTGCCCATTTAACCAGCCTGTCTCTGTTCACCTAAAGCCTGTTTCTATCCTTCTCACTGTTTACTACATTTCCCAGTTCCATGTCTTCTGCAAACTGTGAAATTATTTCCTGTAAACCCCAAGTCCAGGTAGTTCATATTTATCAAAAAAAAGCAGTGCTCCCAGTCCAGACCCTGCAGTCTGGAAAAACAACCATTCACTGCTACTCTCTGCTTACTGTCCCTTTACCAATTTTTTATCCATGCAGTCACTGTTCCTTTAATCCCAATGAGTTTCGATTGTCAGTGGACAGTGATCTGGGGAGTGGGGAAACTGGGATGATTTTTTATTTTTTACTCCCCCTCCTCCTTCGCCAGTGGATCGAAAGGTTAACAATCTCCATCAGCTCTCGCACAGTCACTAACCCACTGCAGACAGGGTGTTAACAGGCCGGCGTGGTTCAGTAATCACACATGACACTGACAGCTGCAATCCAATCGGGATTTTTAGAACTGGAGGAGGTGCGGGGGCTAATTTTGGAGGCGGGAGTTGAAAAGGCGGCCTGACAATCCCCTCTGAATGAAGTCAGGGATCCATTGTGAAATAAATCTGGAAGGTTTTGCAACCTGGAGGCTGCTGGCCCCTCGCTCATCCCTTCAGAAGACAGGGTGGGGAAATCGAGTTGTCACTGCACCGGATTGCAGTCGATTGGGAGAAGGGACTAAGTACAAGGCTCCTGGCCTGTGAAAGGAGGCTGCAGTGGGGGTAATAACAGAAAAGACTAGAAGCCATTAACACACAGGTTACTGCGCTATTTCAGAAAGCTACCCACTGCGTAATTACTGGAGAGATGATTTACCACTTCGACACCCTGTTAAACAACATCAATTCACTCACATCTGGCTACTTCCATCAATTTTTAAAACTACACGTCCCAGAGGACAAACACACAGGGGAAATAAACACATTATATGGAAACCCACACTGACACACACATAGAAATAAATTATTAAAATGCAGTTTCTTCACTGGCTTGCATTTTCACCCCAATCTATTTCTCCCTCACGCTCAGACCTCCAGCACTTTTAAATATATATTGTATGAAAGCAGTGCCACCTCCGTCCTATATTTACAAACAGAAGATACTGTGAGGATCGGGGTAGAGAACGGAACTGGATGCTGTTAGCATTTAAATGCAATTGTTTTTAAAAAAAAACCCACAAGAACATGCCATGGATCTGAAATATTTATCCTATCAATGATTTAAAAACACACCATGCAATTCTGTAATGGGTAACTATTTACTGGGAAATAAATTTTTCTATATAGGTGAAATGGAGATGAAAGCTGTACCCTGTGCTGTCACTGCAGGCTGTTTGGCTGCTCCCAGGATGGTTATTTGTCTGGTTCCCGAGTGCCTCTGATTTCAGTCCCATCTCTTTCAGCAGTCCTGTGTCGCTGGAGATTGTTCATTGTCTCACTCCCTGCCTTGCAATTGCTATAGCATCAGCTGCCACCTCCCTGGATACCCAGACACCTTGACTGACAGCCTCTGCCGGCCCTATCCCCGCCTCCACCCCCTCTGCCTTCCCATTGGCCGGCCCCGGCTGTCAGTCTTCCACATTCCCCTCCCCCACCCACCCACCCACCCACATCGCCTTTGTGATGTGGCTGCATTCTTAATGAGGCACCCTTGACATTACTGCCAAGCCGGCTGTTTCTGTGCCAAGTTCACAGGAGTGAGGATGCACAGCGAGGAAGACCATTCTGCCCGTCGGGGCCGGTACTGGCTCTCCGAAAGAGCTTTCCGAGACTTGCATTCGCGCCTTTCCCGACCGGAAGCGATTCCCAGCCAGCGCAGTCTCTGTTGTGAGGTAACTGGAAGAAGAGCCGGGGTGGGGAGTTCTCCCCGGTGTCCTGCGTCCAGTATTTATCCCTCAGTCAACATCACAAAAACAGATGACCTTGCGGGGGGGGGGGGGCGTCATTAACACATCGCTGTTTGTGTGGGATCTTGCTGTGCGCAAATTGGCTGCCGTGTTTCCTGCATCACAACAGTGATGACAGTTTTAACAAAAAAAAGTTGGCACTGTGGGGCATCCTGAGAGGAAAGTGGGATGAGCGAGAGGCCGCCGGAGGAATGGGAAATCCTTCTTTAATGAACTCGGACAGAGAGGCTAGTGGTTGGACCTGCCCCTATCGCAATGTTTGCACACTTGTACGGGCGCTTATTCACAGAGTTACGCGCTAAAGCGTACGCCTCCTAACACAATTCCAGCCACAATTCCAGCCTATATCTATCCCTTCCCCAGTTAATGCCCCATGGCCTCTTGAAACAAATGAGTCAAAGGTTTGGAAATAAAACACGTGGGTTGTTGTGATCTGGAACGCTTAAAGGCAAAAGGGGAATTGGATAAATACTTGAAAGGGAGACATTTGCAGGGCTATGGGGGAAAGAGCAGGGGTTGTTAATTGGATAGATATTTCAAAGAGCCAGAACAGGCACGATGGACTGAATGGCCTCCTCCTCTGCTGGAGGATTTGGCATCAGCAAGAATGATATTGAGCTGGAAACTTATTTTGAGTTTATACTTGCCAACGTTTATATTTTAAAGCACAATGAGTGACAGCTGGAAGTTTGGATGTTGGAACAACAATTCCTTGAGGATATATATTTTTTTGCCAATTATTTAGGTGACAGGAACCCGGAACTTTCCTGAGCCAGGCCGGAACCTTTGTTCGGGCGCGCGGGGGTTGGGGGGGTAGACTGGGAATGCGGGACCGGAAGCCGGTTGCCGTGGAAACGGGGCCTACACAGGGAGGGAGGCGCGGATTATGGGCTCGAGCGGGCCGGACGGGAGTGAGAAGTGAGTGAGGGGCGACCGGAGCAGCGAATGCCGGATGAGCAGAGAGAGAGAGAGAGAGGGAGGCGGCGGGAAAGCGGGCCAGGCCGAGGGGGAGCCGCAGTCAGACAGCCTGAGGCCTAGCAGCGCAAGAGCTGCTCGTTTCTGTCGCTCCCGGCCCCAGTCCCCTTCACCCTCTGACCTGCCTTGAAAAGGACGTCCCAACATCCACACGGTCTGCTTTTCAACAGGGGACTCTTTTCCTCCCTTGATCTCTGACTCCTTCACCTCTGACCCCTCCCTTGACCGCTCACCTCACCATGACCTCTTTTTTCCCTCTTGACCGTTTGTTCACCCCTCCCTTGACCGCTCACCCCCCTTCCCTTGACCGCTCACCCCCCTTCCCTTGACCGCTCACCCCCCTCCCTTGGCCACTTCCCCACCTTCCTTGACTGCTTGACCTCTCCTCCCTTGACCACACTTCCTTGATGTCTTCACCCCCCCCCCCGCCCCTTCAGTCCTCTTGCCCCTCCCTTGACCTTTTTTCTTCCACTTGGTCTCTCCTGCCCTTTCCCCCCCCCCCCCCGACCACTTATACCCCTCTTGGTCTCTTGCTCACTCTCCCTTGACCTCTTGCTCACTCTCCCTTGACCTCTCGCCTCTCCCATGACCTCTCATTCCCCATGACCTCTCGCCTCCTCTTGGCCTCTCGCCAAACCCCCCCTTCCCTGCATCACCTGTCACCCCTGTGTGTCCTCCTACCTTCAACCCATAGAGAGAGGGGCTGAGGGTGACGGAGATGGGCAGGGAAGACAGGCAGTGAACAAGGCACACAGATGGGGTGGGCTAAAAAGTGGAACTGGAGACAGACAAATGCCTGAGCAAAAGTGTGTGACAGCTTGAAAGAGAGGAGAGAAAGCGGAACACAAACAGAGAGGAGAGTCACGATTAATGAGAGAAGCAGTAGGTTAGTTACAGGGAGACATAAAAGAGTCAGCTCGCAGGTACAGCAAGTAATTAGGAAGGCAAGGGGGATGGAATATAAAAGTAGAGAAGTCTTGCTACAACTGTGCAGGGCATTGGTGAGACCGCATCTAGAGTGCAGTTTTGGTGTCCTTACTTAAGGAGGGATATACTTGCATTGGAAGCAGTTCAGAGAAGGTTCATTAGGCTGATTCCTGGGATGAGGATTTTGTCTGATGAGGGAAGGTTGAGCAGGTTGGGCCTATACTCACTGGAGTTTAGAAGAATGAGAGGTGATTTTATTGAAACATATAAGATTCTGAGGGGGCTTGACAGGGTAGATTCCAAGAGGACGTTTCCCTTCGTGGGGGAATGAAGAACTCGGAGGCACAGTTTCAAATGAAGGAGTCTTGCATTTAAGATGGAGATGAGGAGGAATTTATTCTTTCAGAGGATCATTAGTGTTTGGAATTCTCTTTCCCAGTGAGCAGTGGAGGCTGGGTCATTGAATATATTCAAAGCTGAGCTACACAGATTTTTGATTATGGGTTATGGGGAACCGGCATGAAAGTGGTTAAGGCCGTGGATCTTATTGAATGGTGGAGCAGGCTCGAGGGGCCGAATGGCCTACTCTTACATCTTATGTTTTGATGACACTTTTCGTTTCAAGTTAAGGGGTTGTGCCACGTACTCCACCCAGTATTTAAACACTGTAAATGACCAGAAATCGGGGGCTTGGGGGTGCCTGGGTCTCTGTTGAGTTCAGTTGGCTTGGGAAGGATTTAGCTCATGATTTCAGTTGGTGGGGGAGAGGGGGGCTGTATTTATGGTACAGTATTTAATTTATGTTAATATATTTAACAGTTGATGGCCAGATGACAATCTCGCTTTATTCCCAGCAGTGAAGCCAATGCGAAGTGGTTGGATGCTCATTATGACCCTGTAGCTAACCTCTACACCTTCACCTCCAATGTGGGTAGGTACACTGTCTGATTGCACGACTCAAAAGTAGCACTTGCTGCCCCTGTATCCAAAACTCGAACCGAGTCCCGTTCGCCCATCACCCGCCCTGTGCTCGCTGACCTACACTGGCTCCTGGTCTGGTGACACCTCGATTTTAAAATTCTCATCCTTGTGTTCAAATCCCTCCATGGCCTCCTCGAGCACCCCCCCCTCCCCTCCCGATCTCTCGAATCAACGACCCTCCGAGATCTAATTCTGGCCTCTTGTGCATCCCTTCTCAAGGAGTGTAAATCAGACAGAATTTGACCCCGAGCCACATAAGAAGATATTAAGGACAGGTGACCAAAAGCTCGGTCAAAGAGGTCGGTTTTAAGGAGTGTCTTAAAGGAGGAGAGAGAGAGGCGGAGAGGTTGAGGGAGGGAATTCCAAAGCTTAGGGCCCCAGGCAGTTGAAGGCACGGCCGCCAATGGTGGAGCGATGGGAATCGGGGGATGGACAAGAGAATTTGTCAACATTTCCCATTGTAATGTGCTATGTAAACTGTCACAGTGCGGTTACACACTTTGGCCATTGGGTGGCTCAGTTTCTGACGTCTCTCCTCCATCTTGTACCTATATTAAAAAAACATACTCAGCAAATAACTGGGAGTAAAGCCATGGAAAACTTATTAGGAAGAATTAAAAATGACAACATTTTAGATCAAAACCTCTCTTTCCCCCCCCCCCCCCCCCCCCCCGGGTACTGACCTTTGTGGTTGCATACAAGCATTTCTTAACAGTATTTAATTGTGATGTAAACCCCCTGGTAACACAGTAACGTGTTCCCCCTTCTCTTCACAGCTCTGGCAGACCTTCAGGGAGATGGTGAGAATAAGGTAATGGGAACATTCAGATGAAAACCTCTCCAACTCATGTAATGGTTCTCAAATTGTGTTAATCTCTTCCGCTGTCTCCCCCGACACTTTTAATTTAAATCCCCTTACCCATCACAAATCAATCAACCTCACTTTGAAATTTTTAATTGACGCCCAACCCCCCCCCCCCCCCCTCCGCCTCAACACCTTTTTTTAGGGAGGAGAGTTTTCCAGATTTCCACTCTTCTTTGTGTGAAGACGTGCTTCCTGACATCACCTCAGTTTGAGTCTGGACACTGTCTGTGAAGTAACAGCTGCTCCAACAGTCTCTTCCCCTTCTTTAGGCACTTGTTACCAAACAGTTAAAGGACTCCTGTTTGGATCTTTCTGTCTCTGAATATATGTTTATTCCAGTGAGGAATGTTCACGTTGTGATATGTAGTATTTTCTAGAACCTGAAGTTCACGGGTTAGATACAGAGTAAAGCTCCCTCTACACTGTCACATCAAACACTCCCAGGACAGGTACAGCACGGGATTAGATACAGAGTAAAGCTCCCTGTACACTGTCACAGCCAACACTCCCAGGACAGGTACAGCACGGGATTAGATACAGAGTAAAGCTCCCTCTACACTGTCGCCATCAAACACTCCCAGGACAGGTACAGTACGGGGGTTAGATACAGAGTAAAGCTCCCTCTA
This sequence comes from Heterodontus francisci, assembly GCF_036365525.1. NCBI lineage: Eukaryota > Metazoa > Chordata > Chondrichthyes > Heterodontiformes > Heterodontidae > Heterodontus > Heterodontus francisci. The sequence continues at coordinate 23,685,933 of NC_090414.1, forward strand.
CACTGTCCCCATCATACACTCCCAGAACGGGTACAGCACGGGGGTTAGATACAGAGTAAAGCTCCCTCTACACTGTCCTCAACAAACACTCCCAGGACAGGTACAGCACGGGGGTTAGATATTTGGGGCCTGAGGAATAAAGGCCCCCTCAACATAGATTATATAAAAGGGGCCTGGGGTATCAAGGCCACCTAAAAAAAATGAGAAAAAAAAACGGGGGTTAGATACAGAGTAAAGCTCCCTCTACACTGTCCCCATCAAACACTCCCAGGACAGGTACAGCACGGGGATTGGCTCCTCTCTGATTGGGAATACTGAGTGCTGAGTGCCTCAACGAGGTGCATCTGACAGTGCTGCAGTCAGTTGCTGGAGGTGCTGCTGGAGAGGGAGAGCTGAGGAGGGAACTGCAAAAACCTTTCAACAACTTTTGCTGCAGAGGAGGAAAGACTTTGAAAAAGGCTGTATTTCGAGGTGGGTGTCGAGCACCAAACTTTCATTTCGTTTGGACTGTTGTGGGAGGTGAAAGAGGCCAGAAGAACAAGGGGTGGGGGCTACACAATTCTGTAGGGAGCTGTGCAGTTGCACTAAAGTTGCAGGGAAGCTCCCTCCCCACCCCAATTGCCCAGCCTGAGTCAGCTGAAGCTGCCTGGCTAATAGAGACATAAGGATCGAACTAGAGCCTGGGCAGCTTTCGGCTGACCCAGGTGAAGACCCCTCCCACAACCAGAAGACCGGAAGACCAGAAGTGTTTACAGTGCTCTGAGTACCACCCTTTAAGGGGAAAAAAAGCAAAGTCATCGCTTGCAGCCTGTCTTTCCCCTTTCCTGGATACCCTCAGCCTCTCCCCAAACCTCCTAGTTGGTTTGTTTGTTTGTTTGCTTACCTGCAAATTGGGGGTGGGTTTGGCTCTTGAGCCATGGCAAGCCCATCATCACCGGTGGCTGGGCCTTCTCATACCTATGCGGCTGTAGCCTCTGTGGCCGCCCGTGTGACCCCGTCACCTTTTAAATTAATTACTTCGAGCCATGGGGTAAAGAGTTATCCCCACCCCAATATGTCTATAGAGGCCTGTGTAAAGGCAATGGCCGAGGTTGTCGGCCCCTCGGCCATTGTGGCAGCCTCAAAAATGTACGGGAAGGCTGTGTTCTTCCTGAAGACCGAGCGGGCGGTGTCCCTGGCCCTGAGTAAAGGGCCCACTGTGGGTGGGACTTTCCTGCCGGTGGACCCTCTAGGGGCCACTGCGCAGCGGTTAATGTTATCAAACGTCCCGCCCTTTATTCCCAGTGAGCTCCTCCTTCCCCACCTGCACCACATGGGGGAGGTGAGGTCGGGGATCACCCCAGTCCGGCTTGGTCTTCGGGAGCACAGCCTCCAACATGTCTACTCCTTCCGCCGCCAGTTATTTATGCAGCTGGCGCGGGAGGAGGAGGAGGATGGCCAATTTAATGTGGAGTTCCAGGGGACGGCCTACCGCGTCTTTTGGACCTCGGACGGGGCGCGGTGCCACGTCTGCAAGGGGGTGGGGCATGTTCGTAAGAACTGCCCCAACCTCCCGGCCGCCAGCTCCACCTCGGCGCCCCAGGGTCCTCCCACTCCCCCCACACATCCAACAGACACCGCTCAGTCGGTTCCGGAGGCTGTGGTTTTCACAGCCTCCAGCGGGGAGGGGAGTGCCCGTCCGAGTGGAAGGAAGACGCGGAGGCAAAAGAAACATCAAGAGGCGCGTCCCCTGGACACATTGAAACAACCCGAGCCTGAGCTCAGCCCAAAGCCCGTTCTCACGGAATCCACCTGTCCCAGGGCTGGGCTCAGGCCCAGGGTGACCAAAGAAAAGGAGGGTGCAGAGGCCTCTGATGACATGGAGGTCTCTGAGCCTCTGCACCCTAGTGCGAAAAAGAGGAGAAGGCACCCCTCCACAGAGGTAACGAGGGGCCCTGAGGCGCAGGGCCCATCTGTTGGAGGGGAGCTGTCTCCTGTTTCGGGTCCCCAGGTTTCCCCTACCGCCACCACCAAGGCTACAAAGTCCAGGCAGGAGCACCCTATTCCTCAGGATGGAGGGGAGGGGAAGGCCCCGGTACTTGAAGCCCCTCCTGAAGGAGTAAGTGGGGCCCTGCTTGTGGTGGAGCAGCCTGTGGACGCCGCCCATTCTGCCACTGCTACTGGGTCGGCTGCCCTGAGTGAATGGGAAGGTGAGGCCCCAGAGGGTCTGCCCTCCCAGCCGGAGTCCACCACCAAATTTGGAGACACCTGACCCGGTTATAACCGAGAATGCTGCCCCATCTGCTGGGCCTGTGAGTGCTGGCGGAGCGGGAGATGGCCTCCTCTCGCCGCCTCCGGTCTTGGCTCCGGCTGGATTTCCGGAGTCGGGAACTTCTGTCTCCCCTGGACCACTCATTGGCCTGGGGACGGAGGTGGAGGGGGGTCCTGAACTACTGGCGCCCACAGGCTCCAGTTTCACAGTAGAACCCAGAGAGGACTCCTCCGCCATCGATCCTGGGGGTGGGATCGCGACGGAGGCAGGAACAGCTGGCGCGGCCGGGACGTCCGCCCCACAGTGTGTGGTGGATGTGTCGGCCGCTGGCGGTGACGACCCGGAGGAGGATGGGGATTTGGTGGGGGGCACGGAGGATGATCTTGATTCCATCGCCAGTGAGGTGGTGGAATCCCTCGTGCCTCCCACCGAATCTCCTCTCATCCCCACGGCGGAACTCCGGGATTTCCTCGCGGTTTGCAGGGGCTGCCGCAATAAAGTTCAGCTGGCCCTCGACCGCTGGTCGAATCTGGCGCTGATCATCCAGTCCCTCCGTGCTGCCCTGAAGATAACGGGCAAGCGTGCGGGCGTGAAACTGGTTGAGAGGCGCCGTTTTAATGTGTTCCTCAATGGGTTGCTGGGGGAGTGGAAGGCCAGGTGCACTTCCACTCCCTCCTCACAGTGAGCTGTTGGTGACGGGTTTTAAGTACCTTTGACATGAAGATAACCATAGCCAGCCTCAACATCAACGGCAGCAGAGGGGCTCACCGCAGATTTCACAATCTCTCAGTCCTCAGGGAAGGGAGATACGCGGTGAGCTTTCTGCAGGAAACCCACACCGTTCCGGGAGACGAAGCCACCTGGCTCCTGGAGTGGCAGGGTGGGGTCTACATGAGTCACCTCACCCCTATTTCTAGTGAGGTGGCTATCTTGTTGGCCCCGACTTTTCAGCCGGAGATCTTGGGGGTCAAGGAGCTAGTGCCGGGCCGCTTGCTCCACCTCGCCGTTCGCCTGGGTAGCGTGCCGCTCCACTTTGTGAACGTGTACGCACCCAGGCCCGGCGCGTTGCAAGCGCGCTTCTTTGAAGAAGTGTCCGCTCTCTTGAGCTCCATCGATAGCGGCGAGTGCATCATCCTCGGGGGGGATTTTAACTGCACCCTCGAGGTGGGGCATTGCTCCGGTCCCCAGCGCGGCCAGGCGTCGGTGGAGAAGTTGAGGGGACTGATCAGCTCCCTTAACTTGGTGGACGTCTGGCGGAATCTCCATCCCGACTCCAGCGCCTTCACGTGGAGGTCTGGAGGAGGGGGGTCGCGAATCGACCGCCTCCACATTTCGCAGGCGTACGTCTCCCGCGTTTCGGCGGCCTCCATGCGGCTGGTGCCGTGCTCGGACCACCACCTGGTGTGGGCGGAGTTCACTCCGCTCCGCACGTGGGCGGGGTCCGCGTACTGGCACTTTAACAACCGGCTGCTGGAGGACGAGCGATTTCGGGACTCGTTCTGTCGATTCTGGGCCGACTGGAGAAGGAAGCAGGGGGGCTTCCCCTCCTTGAGGCTATGGTGGGATGTGGGCAAGACTCACATCCGCGTCTTCTGTCAGGAGTACGCGAAGGGGTCGACCAAGAGGCGGGAAGCCGAGATCGGGCGCCTTGAGAGGGAGGTGCTCGACTTGGAGTCCCGCCTCGGTCATGCCGTCGCGGACCCGGCCCTGTGGCAGGCGTACAAAGAGAAGAAGGGCGCGCTGAGGGACCTGCAGCTCATAGGGTCCCGAGGCGCGTACGTGAGGTCGCGGATCCAGATCCTGGAAGATTTGGACCGCGCCTCACCCTTCTTCTACTCGCTGGATAAATGGCGGGGGGTCCGTAAGCAGCTCGTTGAGCTGCTGGCCGACGACGGATCCTCCATCACGGATCCGGAGGGAATGGGCCTCCTGGTCTGTACTTATTACAGTGCGTTGTTCTCTCCGGATCCGTCCAGCGAGGATGCGCGCAGAGTTTTGTAGGAGGACCTGCCGCAGGTCAGCCCGGAGGGCGCCGAAGGATTGGAGGCTCCGCTCACGTTGACGGAGCTGACTGGCGCCCTCCACCAGCTCTCAAGGGGCAAATCCCCAGGGCTGGATGGGTTGACCGTGGAGTTCCTCAGGGCGTTCTGGGACGTCCTGGGGGACGATTACGCGCGGGTCCTGGGGGAAAGCCTGGCGACCGGGGAGATGCCCCTCTCGTGGCGCAGGGCGGTCATCGTCCTGCTGCCGAAGAGGGGCGATCTACGCCTGCTTAAAAACTGGCGTCCGGTCTCTCTCCTCAGCACGGATTATAAGATCTTTGCCCGGGCTATGTCTACCCGCCTGGGCTCCGTGCTGGCCCACATGATCCACCCCGACCAGTCCTACACGGTCCCAGGCTGGTGCATCCAGGACAACATCCACCTGGTCCGGGACCTGATCCGTCTTTCCCAGAGGACTGGTCAGTCGGTCGCCTTTCTCTCCCTCGATCAGGAGAAGGCGTTCGACAGGGTGGATCACGATTACCTTTTCGGGACTCTGCGCGCTTTCGGACTCGGGCCGCATTTTGTGGCCCGGGTCCGACTTTTATACGGCGCCGCAGAGTGTCTAGTCAAAGTTAACGGGTCTTTGATGGCGCCCCTTCGCTTTGGGAGAGGAGTGCGTCAAGGATGCCCCATGTCCGGCCAATTGTATACCATCTGCGTGGAGCCCTTCCTGTGCCTGCTTCGCAGGAGGTTGACGGGATTGGCTCTGCGCGAGCCGGCCATGCGGGTCGTCCTCTCGGCTTACGCCGACGACGTGCTCCTCGCAATCACAGATCCCGTTGACTTGCGGAGGATGCGCGACTGCCAGCAGACCTTTTCTGCCGCGTCCTCCGCAAGGATCAATTGGGAGAAATGTTCTGGACTCCTGGTTGGTCAGTGGCGGGTGGACTCCCTGCAGGAGGAGATGACACCTTTTGCGTGGAGCACCACGCACCTCCTCTATCTGGGAGTCCACCTTAGCCCCGCTGAGGAAGCCTGGCCGGCAAACTGGCAGGAGTTGGAGGCGAAAGTCACCGCTCGGCTGGGGCGCGGGACAGGACTGCTCCGAGTGCTTTCCTACAGGGGCCGAGCGTTGGTCATAAACCAACTGGTGGCCTCCATGCTGTGGTACCGGTTGGTCACTTTGGCCCCGCCCCCTGTATTTGCCACCAAGATCCAGAAGAAACTCGTCGATTTCTTCTGGGGCAAGAGGAAACACTGGGTCTCTGCCGCGGTCCTGAGTCTCCCGATCGAGGAGGGCGGTCAGTCGCTGGTGTGCGTCCACACCCAGGCTGCGACTCTCCGTCTTCGGACCCTGCAGAGATACCTGTACGTCGAGCGTCCTCCCAGATGGTGTGCGCTGGCGACGTATTTTTTCCGCCAGTGTCACTGCCTTCAAGACGACACGCAGCTCCCGGTGGAGTCCGTTAGCCGCGCCTCTCTGAGGGAGTTGCCTGTCTTTTACCGGGATCTATTCCGAGTCTGGAACATGGTCGCCTCCAGTCAGGGCGCTCCCCCGCCGGCGGAGGAGAGCGCCTCGGCTGTCCGGGCGGCTGACTCCGGGGACGGTTCGGCGGGCGGAGGAGTAGCCGAAACCCCCGGGACGACCCTCACTGCGGGTGGCGAGGGGGCTCGGGAGTGCGGGGCGATCCCGGCCGAGCTGACCTCCGCTCGGCCGGAACTGCTCATCGGACCCAGGCCCCGAAACCCTCCTCGGGAGCCGGTCCCGCACAACCCGAGCCGCCTCTCGGAAATGCCCTCCGTGCCATTCCAATCGGCGCAGAGGGGTTTCCTGTACGGGCTGCTCCTGCACACTCTCCACTCCCTCGCCCTCGTCAGCCGGCCGGACACGCCCTGGCGGTCCGCGTTGCCATCTGGCGGCGAGGGGAAACCCCGATGGAGGTCTCTCTACGTGGGAGTCTTTCCCCCTTTACATCGGGGACCTGGGTTGGAGGGTGCTGCACAGAGCAGTCCCGTGCAATAGACTTTTAAGTAGGTTCACGGACTCCCAGGCCGCCTGTACTTTCTGCGGCCTGGACGAGTCCGTGTTCCATGTTTATACGGAGTGTGCGAGGTTGCAGCCCCTATTTGAGTATCTGAAGGGGCTGCTCCTCAAGTTCTGGCTGCACTTCAGTCCCACGCTCCTGATCTTTGGGCACCCGGTGCGGAGGGGCTTGGGCCGGGAGGAGGATCTCCTCGTCGGTCTGCTCCTGGGCCTGGCCAAGGTGGCAATTCACAGGTCCAGGTTGCGGGCCGCCGGGGGGTCCGTCCTCCCCGATTGCCTGCCCCTCTTCCGCGGTTACGTTCGCGCCCGTGTGTCCCTGGAAAAGGAGCATGCGGTGTCCGCCGGTACGCTTGAGGCCTTCCGCGACCGGTGGGCACCGCAGGGACTGGAGTGCATCATTGACGCCGAAAATGGCATTTTAATTTGAGTTTTTTGTTGATTTACCTGGTTTTAATAAAGTTATTTTTAAAAAAAATGTAAATATGTATATAAAGGGGGCCTGAGGAATAAAGGCCCCCTCAACATGAAAAAAAAAACAACGGGGTTAGATACAGAGTAAAGCTCCCTCTACACTGTCCCCATCAAACACTCCCAGGACAGGTACAGTACGGGGGTTAGATACAGAGTAAAGCTCCCTCTACACTGTCCCCATCAAACACTCCCAGGACAGGTACAGTACGGGGGTTAGATACAGAGTAAAGCTCCCTCTGCACTGTTGCCTCTTGCTACTCTTCTGCAACAGGCTCGAGGGGCTGATTGGGTGTTAAGTGTACCTTTCTGTTTGTGCAGCTGATAGTTGGCGATCTGGGCACAGGCCTGTACAACATGAAGCTGAAGGTGTACAAGGGAACCAACATGCTGTCTGACAACACGCTGATTGACGTGCCAACTGGAGTGGTCGCCTTCCTCATGGACACCAACGAGCCCAGGACCCCGGCAGTGGCAGTGGCGTCTGGACCCTATATCTACATCTACAAGAACCTCCGTCCCTACTTCAAGTTTACTCTACCCCCTCTAGAGGTGAACTCGCTGGAACAGGACGTGTGGAACCAGGTCAAGGAGGTAAGGACGGCTGAAATTATTGACCCTCCGACAGTGTGACACTCCCTCAGTACTGACCCTCCGACAGTGCGGCACTCCCTCAGTGCTGACCCTTCGACAGTGCAGCACTCCCTCAGTACTGACCCTCCGACAGTGCGGCACTCCCTCAGTACTGACCCTCCGACAGTGCAGCACTCCCTCAGTGCTGACCCTCCGACAGTGCAGCACTCCCTCAGTACTGACCCTCCGACAGTGCTGCGCTCCCTCAGTACTGACCCTCCGACAGTGCGGCACTGCCTCAGTACTGACCCTCCGACAGTGCGGCACTCCCTCAGTACTGACCCTCCGACAGTGCGGCACTCCCTCAGTACTGACCCTCCGACAGTGCGGCACTCCCTCAGTACTGACCCTCTGACAGTGCGGCGCTCCCTCAGTATTGACCCTCCGACAGTGCGGCACTCCCTCAGTACTGACCCTCTGACAGTGCGGCACTCCCTCAGTACTGACCCTCTGACAGTGCGGCACTCCCTCAGTACTGACCCTCTGACAGTGCGGCACTCCCTCAGTACTGACCCTCTGACAGTGCGGCACTCCCTCAGTACTGACCCTCTGACAGTGCGGCACTCCCTCAGTACTGACCCTCTGACAGTGCGGCACTCCCTCAGTACTGACCCTCTGACAGTGCGGCACTCCCTCAGTACTGACCCTCTGACAGTGCGGCACTCCCTCAGTACTGACCCTCTGACAGTGCGGCACTCCCTCAGTACTGACCCTCTGACAGTGCGGCACTCCCTCAGTACTGACCCTCCGACAGTGCTGCGCTCCCTCTGTACTGACCCTCCGACAGTGTCAGTTCGTGAGCTGCCACTGAGCCACAGGTGTGTGCTTTGTGACATAAGGTGGTGAAAGGTGCTATAGTAATGCAAGTTCTTCCTCTTTCGGAATAAGTCTGAAGGAAGCTTAATATCTGCCCCTGAAACCTGTTGAACCCATACACCCCCGCCCCGTACCTCACATCCTGGCCCCACATTATCATGTGCACTAGAGAACCTCAGCTTTACATTAAATGTATAACTGGGTTCTCCCCTAGCTGGAGAATTGAGTCCAATTCCGGACCCCACACTTTCAGAAGGATGTCAAGGCCTTGGAGAGGGTGCGGAGGAGATTTACTGGAAAGGTCCCAGGGATGAGGGACTTCAGTTAATGTGGAGAGACTGGGAGAAGCTGGGATTGTTCTCCTTAGAGCAGAGAAGGTTAAGGGGAGATTTAATCGAGACGTTCAAAATCAGGAAGGGTTTTGCTGGAGTAAATAAGGAGAAACTGTTTCCAGTGGCAGGAGGGTCGGTAACCAGAGAGACACAGATTGAAGAGAATTGGTAAAAGAACCAGAGGGGGAGATGAGGAGAATTTTTTTTACACAGTGAGTTGTTGTGATCTGGAACGCGCTGCCTGAAAGGGCAGTGGAAGCAGATTCAATAGTAACTTTCAAAAGGGGAATTGGATAAATAGTTGAAAAGGAGAAAAAAATTGCATTAATCTGGAGCAAGAGCGAGAAAGTGGGAGTGAAAGAGCCAGCACATACTGGAGTGAATGGCCTTCTGTGCTTTTCTGTCCGATGATTCTATCTGAGGAGCAGGCACGTAATACATTGTGTACTTTCCTTTAGGTTTGAACATTGATGTCGCTGCATTTAACAAGCTGATTAACCTTCTCCTTCATTTCAGGATAAAATTGACCCCTTGACTCTCAAAGAGATGCTGGAGAGTTTTCGGTAAGATCGGTCTTTGCTGCAGCGTGGTGGGACAGTGCGTCAGTGTGAGCGCATGCCAACATGGGGAGGGCACACGGGTGGTGGACAGACTTTCGGACGCAGAGGGGAGTGGGTGTGTGTGGGTCCATTGAGCTGGACTTGCTGCACTCCTCGTTTCAGACTCCAACGCCTGGCCGGTCTGGCGGAGGAGCCGCTCCAAGGAGTAGCTGAGCCGGGCAGGGCACGCCAGGAAGGGTTTGGCATCAAGGGGGTTCCTGATCCTACCCAGGAATGCTGCAGTCTGGCACAGCAGAGTGGCGGAGGTGGGGGGGCTCTGAGTGTGTTGTTGCTGTTTGTGTGGCTGCTGCAGCCACATGATCCGAGATCCCTGCTGAACTTGCACCCACCCGGATGTCCAGTAACCTCAGCCCCGACAGCCGTCCCTATCACTGAATCTCCACCAGCCCCGACAACCCTCCCTATCTCTGTAACCTCCTCCAGCCCCTACAACCCTCCCTATCTCTGTAACCTCCTCCAGCCCCCACAACCCTCCCTATCTCTGTAACCTCCTCCAGCCCCTACAACCCTCCCTATCTCTGTAACCTCCTCCAGCCCTTACAACTCTCCCTATCTCTGTAACCTCCTCCAGCCCCGACAACCCTCCCTATCTCTGTAACCTGCTCCAGCCCTTACAGCCCTCCCTATCTCTGTAACCTCCTCCAGCCCCTACAACCCTCCCTATCTCTGTAACCTCCTCCAGCCCCTGCAACCCTCCCTATCTCTGTAACCTCCTCCAGCCCCTACAACCCTCCCTATCTCTGTAACCTCCTCCAGCCCCTGCAACCCTCCCTATCTCTGTAACCTCCTCCAGCCCCTACAACCCTCCCTATCTCTGTCACCTCCTCCAGCCCCTACAACCCTCCCTATCTCTGTCACCTCCTCCAGCCCCTACAACCCTCCCTATCTCTGTAACCTCTTCCAGCCCCTACAACCCTCGCTATCTCTGGAACCTCCAGCCTCTACAACACTCCCTATCTCTGTAACCTCCTCCAGCCTCTACAACCCTCCCTATCTCTGTAACCTCCTCCAGCCCCCTACAACCCTCCCTATCTCTGTAACCTCCTCCAGCCCCTACAACCCTCCCTATCTCTGGAACCTCCTCCAGTCCCTACAACCCTCCCTATCTCTGGAACCTCCTCCAGTCCCTACAACCCTCCCTATCTCTGTAACCTCCTCCAGCCCCTACAACCCTCCGAGATCTCTGCCTTCCCTCCAATTCTGGCCTCTTGTCCATCTCCCGATTCCCATCGCTCCACCATTGGCGGCCGTGCCTTCAGCTGCCTGGGGCCCTAAGCTCTAGAATTCCCTCCCTAAACCTCTCCGCCTCTCTCTCTCCTCCTTTAAGACGCTCCTTAAAACCGACCTCTTTGACCGAGCTTTTGGTCGCCTGTCCCTAATATCTCCTTATGTGGCTCGGAGTCAAATGCTGTCTGATTTACACTCCTATGAAGCACCTTGGGGATGTCTTACTGTTAAAGGCGCTAGATAAATGCAGGGTGTTGAATTGGGCCCATAAAAGTGGTAGCCGTCCAGCCCCAGGTGGAACAGCTGTTTTGACCGTGTCCAGTGGAACTGTTGGTCTGGCTCTTGCTTTCAGACCTTGCCTCACTCTCTTCATACACCCAGCAATCACTGCCGTTACTGTGCAATTTCCATTCAGACCTTCGGCTCCCCACTTTCACTCCTGTTTCTACCTGTTGTCCCCAGTCAGTATCTTGTCTAAATCCTTTTTTTTTCTCTCCCCACAGGGATAAAGGTGACAAGCCTCTGTCTGTGAGATCTTTGAGGTAGGATAGCCCTGAGCCCCATATTTTACTAACCACACAGGGAGATTGGGGTGTGGGTTCAACACATCAAATAGTACTGATCCTGAATAGACCTGACCCCACAGCACCACACTGTCGGAGGGTCAGTACTGAGGGAGTGCTGCACTGTCGGAGGGTCAGTACTGAGGGAGTGCCGCACTGTCGGAGGGTCAGTACTGAGGGAGTGCCGCACTGTCGGAGGGTCAGTACTGAGGGAGTGCTGCACTGTCGGAGGGTCAGTACTGAGGGAGCGCTGCACTGTCGGAGGGTCAGTACTGAGGGAGCGCCGCACTGTCGGAGGGTCAGTACTGAGGGAGCGCCGCACTGTCGGAGGGTCAGGACTGAGGGAGCGCCGCACTGTCGGAGGGTCAGGACTGAGGGAGCGCCGCACTGTCGGAGGGTCAGGACTGAGGGAGCGCCGCACTGTCGGAGGGTCAGGGCTGAGGGAGCGCCGCACTGTAGGAGGGTCAGTGCTGAGGGAGCGCCGCACTGTCGGAGGGTCAGTGCTGAGGGAGCGCAGCCCTGTCGGAGGGTCAGTGCTGAGGGAGCGCCGCACTGTCGGAGGGTCAGTGCTGAGGGAGCGCCGCACTGTCGGAGGGTCAGTGCTGAGGGAGCGCCGCACTGTCGGAGGGTCAGTGCTGAGGGAGCGCCGCACTGTCGGAGGGTCAGTGCTGAGGGAGCGCCGCACTGTCGGAGGGTCAGTGCTGAGGGAGCGCCGCACTGTCGGAGGGTCAGTGCTGAGGGAGCGCCGCACTGTCGGAGGGTCAGTGCTGAGGGAGCGCCGCACTGTCGGAGGGTCAGTGCTGAGGGAGCGCCGCACTGTCGGAGGGTCAGTGCTGAGGGAGCGCCGCACTGTCGGAGGGTCAGTGCTGAGGGAGCGCCGCACTGTCGGAGGGTCAGTGCTGAGGGAGCGCCGCACTGTCGGAGGGTCAGTGCTGAGGGAGCGCCGCACTGTCGGAGGGTCAGTGCTGAGGGAGCGCCGCACTGTCGGAGGGTCAGTGCTGAGGGAGCGCCGCACTGTCGGAGGGTCAGTGCTGAGGGAGCGCCGCACTGTCGGAGGGTCAGTGCTGAGGGAGCGCCGCACTGTCGGAGGGTCAGTGCTGAGGGAGCGCCGCAATGTCGGAGGGTCAGTGCTGAGGGAGCGCCGCACTGTCGGAGGGTCAGTGCTGAGGGAGCGCCGCACTGTCGGAGGGTCAGTGCTGAGGGAGCGCCGCACTGTCGGAGGGTCAGTGCTGAGGGAGCGCCGCACTGTCGGAGGGTCAGTGCTGAGGGAGCGCCGCACTGTCGGAGGGTCAGTGCTGAGGGAGCGCCGCACTGTCGGAGGGTCAGTGCTGAGGGAGCGCCGCACTGTCGGAGGGTCAGTGCTGAGGGAGCGCCGCACTGTCGGAGGGTCAGTGCTGAGGGAGCGCCGCACTGTCGGAGGGTCAGTGCTGAGGGAGCGCCGCACTGTCGGAGGGTCAGTGCTGAGGGAGCGCCGCACTGTCGGAGGGTCAGTGCTGAGGGAGCGCCGCACTGTCGGAGGGTCAGTGCTGAGGGAGCGCCGCACTGTCGGAGGGTCAGTGCTGAGGGAGCGCCGCACTGTCGGAGGGTCAGTGCTGAGGGAGCGCCGCACTGTCGGAGGGTCAGTGCTGAGGGAGCGCCGCACTGTCGGAGGGTCAGTGCTGAGGGAGCGCCGCACTGTCGGAGGGTCAGTGCTGAGGGAGCGCCGCACTGTCGGAGGGTCAGTGCTGAGGGAGCGCCGCACTGTCGGAGGGTCAGTGCTGAGGGAGCGCCGCACTGTCGGAGGGTCAGTGCTGAGGGAGCGCCGCACTGTCGGAGGGTCAGTGCTGAGGGAGCGCCGCACTGTCGGAGGGTCAGTGCTGAGGGAGCGCCGCACTGTCGGAGGGTCAGTGCTGAGGGAGCGCCGCACTGTCGGAGGGTCAGTGCTGAGGGAGCGCCGCACTGTCGGAGGGTCAGTGCTGAGGGAGCGCCGCACTGTCGGAGGGTCAGTGCTGAGGGAGCGCCGCACTGTCGGAGGGTCAGTGCTGAGGGAGCGCCGCACTGTCGGAGGGTCAGTGCTGAGGGAGCGCCGCACTGTCGGAGGGTCAGTGCTGAGGGAGCGCCGCACTGTCGGAGGGTCAGTGCTGAGGGAGCGCCGCACTGTCGGAGGGTCAGTGCTGAGGGAGCGCCGCACTGTCGGAGGGTCAGTGCTGAGGGAGCGCCGCACTGTCGGAGGGTCAGTGCTGAGGGAGCGCCGCACTGTCGGAGGGTCAGTGCTGAGGGAGCGCCGCACTGTCGGAGGGTCAGTGCTGAGGGAGCGCCGCACTGTCGGAGGGTCAGTGCTGAGGGAGCGCCGCACTGTCGGAGGGTCAGTGCTGAGGGAGCGCCGCACTGTCGGAGGGTCAGTGCTGAGGGAGCGCCGCACTGTCGGAGGGTCAGTGCTGAGGGAGCGCCGCACTGTCGGAGGGTCAGTGCTGAGGGAGCGCCGCACTGTCGGAGGGTCAGTGCTGAGGGAGCGCCGCACTGTCGGAGGGTCAGTGCTGAGGGAGCGCCGCACTGTCGGAGGGTCAGTGCTGAGGGAGCGCCGCACTGTCGGAGGGTCAGTGCTGAGGGAGCGCCGCACTGTCGGAGGGTCAGTGCTGAGGGAGCGCCGCACTGTCGGAGGGTCAGTGCTGAGGGAGCGCCGCACTGTCGGAGGGTCAGTGCTGAGGGAGCGCCGCACTGTCGGAGGGTCAGTGCTGAGGGAGCGCCGCACTGTCGGAGGGTCAGTGCTGAGGGAGCGCCGCACTGTCGGAGGGTCAGTGCTGAGGGAGCGCCGCACTGTCGGAGGGTCAGTGCTGAGGGAGCGCCGCACTGTCGGAGGGTCAGTGCTGAGGGAGCGCCGCACTGTCGGAGGGTCAGTGCTGAGGGAGCGCCGCACTGTCGGAGGGTCAGTGCTGAGGGAGCGCCGCACTGTCGGAGGGTCAGTGCTGAGGGAGCGCCGCACTGTCGGAGGGTCAGTGCTGAGGGAGCGCCGCACTGTCGGAGGGTCAGTGCTGAGGGAGCGCCGCACTGTCGGAGGGTCAGTGCTGAGGGAGCGCCGCACTGTCGGAGGGTCAGTGCTGAGGGAGCGCCGCACTGTCGGAGGGTCAGTGCTGAGGGAGCGCCGCACTGTCGGAGGGTCAGTGCTGAGGGAGCGCCGCACTGTCGGAGGGTCAGTGCTGAGGGAGTGCCGCACTGTCTGAGGTGCCGTCTTTCACATGAGACATTAAACCGAGGCCCCGTCTGCCCTCTCAGGTGGGTGTAAAAGATCCCACGGCCACTATTGGAAGAAGAGCAGGGGAGTTCTCCCCGGTGTCCGGGGGCCAATATTTATCCCTCAACCAACATCACTAAAAACAGATGATCTGGTTGTTATTGCCGTATCCTGGGATCTTGCTGTGCACCAATTGACTTCAGAAGTACTGCATTGGCTGAAGTGCTTTTGGATGTCCCGAGGAGGTGAAAGGCATTTTCCAAATACGTGTTTTGATTTGCGTAACGTGCCAATCCACGCTAACACAAGAATAACGGCCACAATGGGAGATTCCCCCATCGTCAGGTCAATACCTGTTTGCACAAGAAAACTTTATTCACCTGGCAAGATCTTTCTTCAGCTGATAAGGGGATTTTGAGTACACAGACTGATCCTCATTGCTGTGGGGGCAGGGCACGTACGGTGGAAAGGCTCAGTGTCTTTGTCTCTTCTCAATCAGGTATCTCATGTTGGAGCCCCATGAGATGCAGTCGTTTGTCAACGTCCACAAAATGCAGCCCATCAAACGTCAGGTATGGTTTGTACGACCTTCGACATCCCAGGTACTATCCGTCCTTCCCTCCCGCCCCACCCACCCCCCCCCCCCACCCCGATGGAGCTGTGGGAAAAATGGAGAGAGGGTGGGTGGGTGGGAGTGAGGGATATGGGGAGAGGCTGGGTGGGTGGGAGTGAGGGATATGGGGCGAGGTGGGTAGGTGGGATTTGAGGGATATGGGGAGAAGGTAGGTAGCTGGGATTGAGGGATATGGGGAGAAGGCGGGTCAGTGGGATTGAGGGATATTGGGAGAAGGTGTGTGGGTGGGAGTGAGGGATATGGGGAGAAGGTAGGATTGAGGGTTATGGGGAGGAGGTGGGATTGAGGGATATGGGGAGGAGGGTGCGTTGAGGGATATGGGGAGAAGGTGGATAGTCGGGATTGAGGAAGGTGGGTGGGTTGAGGGATATGGGGCGAGGTGGGTGGGTGGGATTTGAGGGATATGGGGGGAAGGTAGGTAGCTGGGATTGAGGGATATGGGGAGAGTGTGGGTGGGATTGAGGGATATGGGGAGAAGGTGGGTGGGTGGGATTGAGGAATATGGGGAGTGGGTGGGATTGAGGGATATGGGGAGAAGGCGGGTGTGTGGGATTGAGGAATATGGGGAGAAGGCGGGTGGGTTGAGCGATTATGGGGAGAAGGTGGGTGGGTGGGATTGAGGGATATGGGAAAAGGTGGGTGGGATTGAGGAATATGGGGAGAAGGCGGGTGGGTGGGATTGAGGAATATGGGGAGAAGGTGGGTGGGTTGAGCGATTATGGGGAGAAGGTGGGTGGGTGGGATTGAGGGATATGGGGAGAAGGTGGGTGGGTGGGATTTGAGGGATATGGGGAGAAGGTGGGTGGGTGGGATAGAGGGATATGGGGAGTAGGTGGGGAGGTGGTACTGAGGGATATTGGGAGAAGGTGGGTGGGTGGGGTTTGAGGGATATGGGGAGAAGGAGGGTAGTTGGGATTGAGGGATATGGGGAGAAGGTGGGTGAGTGGGATTGAGGGATATGGGGAGAAGGTGGGTGGGTGGGATTGTGCGACATGGGGAGAAGGTGGGTGGGTGGGATTGAGGGATATGGGGAGCAGGTGGGTGGGTGGGATTGAGGGATATGGGGAGAAGGTGGGTGAGTGGGATTGAGGGATATGGGGAGAAGGTGGGTGGGTGGGATTGAGGGATATGGGGAGAAGGTGGGTGGGTGGGATTGAGGGATATGGGGAGAAGGTGGGTGAGTGGGATTGAGGGATATGGGGAGAAGGTGGGTGGGATTGAGGGACATGGGGAGAAGGTGGGTGGGTGGGATTGTGCGACATGGGGAGAAGGTGGGTGGGTGGGATTGAGGGATATGGGGAGCAGGTGGGTGGGTGGGATTGAGGGATATGGGGAGAAGGTGGGTGAGTGGGATTGAGGGATATGGGGAGAAGGTGGGTGGGATTGAGGGACATGGGAGAAGGTGGGTGGGTGGGATTGTGCGACATGGGGAGAAGGTGGGTGGGTGGGATTGTGCGACATGGGGAGAAGGTGGGTGGGCGGGTTGAGGGATATTGGGAGAAGGTGGGTGGGATTGAGGGATATGGGGAGAAGGTGGGTGGGTGGGATTGAGGGATATGGGGAGAAGGTGGGTGAGTGGGATTGAGGGATATGGGGAGAAGGTGGGTGGGATTGAGGGACATGGGGAGAAGGTGGGTGGGTGGGATTGTGCGACATGGGGAGAAGGTGGGTGGGTGGGATTGTGCGACATGGGGAGAAGGTGGGTGGGTGGGATTGAGGGATATGGGGAGCAGGTGGGTGGGTGGGATTGAGGGATATGGGGAGAAGGTGGGTGAGTGGGATTGAGGGATATGGGGAGCAGGTGGGTGGGTGGGATTGAGGGATATGGGGAGAAGGTGGGTGAGTGGGATTGAGGGATATGGGGAGCAGGTGGGTGGGATTGAGGGACATGGGGAGAAGGTGGGTGGGTGGGATTGTGCGACATGGGGAGAAGGTGGGTGGGTGGGATTGTGCGACATGGGGAGAAGGTGGGTGGGATTGAGGGACATGGGGAGTGGTGGGTGGGATTGAGGGATTTGGGGAGAAGGTGGGTGGGATTGAGGGATTTGGGGAGAAGGTGGGTGGGTGGGATTAAGAGATATGGGGAGAAGGTGGGTGGGTGGGATTGAGGTATTTGGGGAGAAGGTGGGTGGGTGGGATTGAGGGATATGGGGAGAGGGTGGGTGGGTGGGATTAAGAGATATGGGGAGAAGGTGGGTGGGTGGGATTGAGGGATTTGGGGAGAAGGTGGGTGGGTGGGATTGAGGGATATGGGGAGAGGGTGGGTGGGTGGGATTGAGGGATATGGGGAGAAGGTGGGTGGGTGGGATTGTGCGACATGGGGAGAAGGTGGGTGGGTGGGATTGAGGGATATGGGGAGAAGGTGGGTGGGTGGGATTGAGGGATATGGAGAGAGGGTGGGTGGGTGGGATTGAGGGATATGGGGAGAAGGTGGGTGGGATTGTACGACATGGGGAGAAGGTGGGTGGGTGGGATTGAGGGATATGGGGAGAAGGTGGGTGGGTGGGATTGTACGACATGGGGAGAAGGTGGGTGGGTGGGATTGTGCGACATGGGGAGATGGTGGGTGGGTGGGATTGTGCGACATGGGGAGAAGGTGGGTGGGTGGGATTGTGCGACATGGGGAGAAGGTGGGTGGGTGGGATTGAGGGATATGGGGAGAAGGTGGGTGGGTGGGATTGAGGGATATGGGGAGAAGGTGGGTGGGTGGGATTGTGCGACATGGGGAGAAGGTGGGTGGGTGGGATTGTGCGACATGGGTAGAAGGTGGGTGTGTGGGATTGAGGGATATGGGGAGAAGGTGGGTGGGTGGGATTGAGGGATAGGGGGAGAAGGTGTTTGGATGTGATTGAGGGATATGGGGAGAGGTGGGTAGGTGGGTTGAGGGATATGGGGAGAAGGCGGGTTGAGGGATATAGGGAGAAGGTGTTTGGATGGGATTGATCTCTTCAGATGGGATGGCCTCACAGGGCCTGTTTGTTAAAAGTCATGCCCCAATCCTACACACTGGAACTCTTTGGAAATGTGTAGGAGCTGAAAGCAATGAGCAGTAACGCGTCCTGTTTGGGACTTTGCCTGAAGAGTCTGTAACATCCCCTGAGCACTCAGTCAGTGTTCCTGCAAAGGCTGCTGGTGCTGAGCTGAACTGATCCCATGGAGGCCCCCTCATTGGCCTCAGTGCCCTTGGGTGAGTCAGTGGTCCGCTGCGCGCTCGCTCTCTCTCGGTGTTGAAAGCTCTTCTCCGGGTCTGCTCACCCGACATGATTTCCCCAGCTCTGTCTGGAACGGTGCCCAGCTCCTGCGGGTACGAACAGCGTGTTTGAGGGGGCTGAGCGGCCGGATTGGACTGAGGCCGGAGGCTGAACTCTCTCTTTCCCCTCTCGGTCCATTGCAGACGGTGATCACGTGCATGGCCACACTAAACAAGAACATGGCGGACGAGGACGCGGTTGGCTGCCTGGTGATTGGCACCGAGAACATGGAGGTCTGTATACTGGACCCTGAGGCGTTCACCATCCAGGCAAAGGTAATGAGTCTACGAGTGTTTGGCAATATAGGGACAAGGAGCAAGGGATAGAGATGATGATCTGATTGTGGGGTCTTGAGGGTGTGACAGGGCTGATACTGACAAAGTGTTCGCTGTGGTGATGGGGTTTAAATAGCAGGTTATAAAGGAGGCAGTTAGATCTAACAGTTAGCCTCAAAGAGCCTTATCATGTCTTTATTTAGTCTCTTCCTTATAAGGGAGTACACATTTGTAGCCTCGAAGGTGACGGTCAGACAAAGATTTTCCTCAGTTACGATTGTCTTCCAAAGTTGTGAACACACCCTGGGATAACAGCTAATGAACAAACGTGTGTATACAGAACGGGTAGGTGATAGATAAATACTGGTTCATTTGTCTGGCCTTAGAACACGAGATAGAGGAGCAGGAATAGGCCATTCGGCCCCTCGGCCTGCTCCGCCATTCAAGGATCACGGCTGATCCTTCCATCTCAACTCTGCTTTTCCCCGCCCCCCCCCCCCATACCCCTCGATTCCCTCAGTGTCCAAAAAAATCTCTCGATCCCAGTCTTGAATATACTCAATGGCTGAGCATCCACAACCCTCCAGGGTAGAGAATCCCAAAGGTTCACAACCGTCCCGAGTGAAGAGATTTCTCCTCATCTCAGTCTGAAATGGCCAACCCCTTGTCCTGAGACCGAGGCCCTCGTTCTGGATTCTCCAGCTGGGGGTGGGAGGGGGAAAACAGCCTCTCAGCATCGACCCTGTCAAACCCATTGAATTTTATATGTTTCAATGAAATCACCTCTCATTCTTCCAAACTGGAGAGAATATAGGCCCAGACTACTCAATCTCTCCTCAGAGGTGGTTTAGGGAGGGAATTCCAGAGCTTAGGGCCCAGGCAGCTGAAGGCAATGGTGGAGCGATGGGAATTGGGGGATGGACAAGAGGCCGGAATTGGAGGAGCGCAGAGATCTCGGAGGGTTGTAGGGGCTGGAGGAAGTTACAGAGATCTCGGAGGGTTGCAGGGGCTGGAGGAGGTTACAGAGATCTCGGAGGGTTGCAGGGCTGGAGGAGGTTACAGAGATCTCGGAGGGTTGCAGGGGCTGGAGGAGGTTACAGAGATCTCGGAGGGTTGTAGGGGCTGGAGGAGGTTACAGAGATCTCGGAGGGTTGCAGGGGCTGAAGGAGGTTACAGAGATAGGGAGGGTTGGAGGAGCTGGAGGAGGTTACAGAGATCTCGGAGGGTTGTAGGGGCTGGAGGAGGTTACAGAGATGGGGAGGGTTGTAGGGGCTGGAGGAGGTTACAGAGATCTCGGAGGGTTGTAGGGGCTGGAGGAGGTTACAGAGATCTCGGAGGGTTGTCGGGGCTGGAGGAGGTTACAGAGATCTCGGAGGGTTGCAGGTGCTGGAGGAGGTTACAGAGATAGGGAGGGTTGTAGGGGCTGGAGGAGGTTACAGAGATAGGGAGGGGGTGAGAAGGCCATGGAGGGATTTGAACACAAGAACGAGAATTTTATAATCGAGGCATTTCTGAGTTCGGATACAGGGCAGCAGAGTTACAGACAGTGGGAGGCCAGCTACAAGAGCTATGGAATACTCACTTCCGCTGTCAATAGTTCTGTCTGTTTCTCTCTGCTAGTTGAATCTTCCCAGTGTCCCAGTGTTCATGGATGTCAGTGGCCAGTTCGATGTGGAGTTCAGGATTATCATTGCCTGTCGGAATGGAAATATCTACGTTATCCGCAGGTAGGCAGGAAAATTGGCAAAGCTTATAGTTGTTTCTGCTGGTGCACAAGTGGCGATTTACAATGTATGTTTGTCTTTTGTTCCTTTCCCAGTCCTGATCTCTGCTACCACAGGGTACAGCTTCCTCCAAGGCTTTCCGTCTAATTCTTCATCACACCGAGCCCTGTTCACCCATCACCCCGTGTTCCTCGCTGACCTCCACTGGCTCCCGGTCCGGCAACGCCTCGATTTTAAAATTCTCATCCTTGTTTTCAAATCCCTCCATGGCCTCCTCGCCCCCCCCCTCCCTATCTCTGTAACCTCCTCCAGCCCCGACAACCCTCCCTATCTCTGTAACCTCCTCCAGCCCCTACAACCCTCCCTATCTCTGTAACCTCCTCCAGCCCCTACAACCCTCCCTATCTCTGTAACCTCCTCCAGCCCCGACAATCCTCCCTATCTCTGTAACCTCCTCCAGCCCCTACAACCCTCCCTATCTCTGTAACCTCCTCCAGCCCCTACAACCCTCCCTATCTCTGTAACCTCCTCCAGCCCCTACAACCCTCCCTATCTCTGTAACCTCCTCCAGTCCCTACAAACATCCCTATCTCTGTAACCTCCTCCAGTCCCTACACCTCTCCCTATCTCTGTAACTACCTCCAACCCCTACAGCCCTCCCTATCTCTGTAACCTCCTCCAACCCCTACAACCCTCCCTATCTCTGTAACCTCCTCCAGCCCCTACAACCCTCCTATCTCTGTAACCTCCTCCAGCCCCTACAACCCTCCCTATCTCTGTAACCTCCTCCAGCCCCCTACAACCCTCCCTATCTCTGTAACCTCCTCCAGCCCCTACAACCCTCCCTATCTCTGTAACCTCCTCCAGCCCCTACAAACATCCCTATCTCTGTAACCTCCTCCAGTCCCTACACCTCTCCCTTTCTCTGTAACCTCCTCCAACCCCTACAACCCTCCCTATCTCTGTAACCTCCTCCAGCCCCTACAACCCCTCTGAGATCTCTGCACTCCTGCAATTCCGGTTTCTTGTCCATCCCCCGATTCCCATCGCTCCACCATTGGCGGCCGTGCCTTCAGCTGCCTGGGGCCCTAAGCTCTGGAATTCCCTCCCTAAACCTCTCCGCCTCTCTCTCTCCTCCTTTAAGACGCTCCTTAAAACTGACCTCTTTGACCGAGCTTTTGTTCGCCTGTCCCTAATATCTCCTTATGTGGCTCGGGGTCAAATTCTGTCTGATTTACGCTCCCTGTGAAGCACCTGGGGATGTTTCGCTTGGTTAAAGGTGCTAGATAAATGCAAGTTGTTGTTGCCTTCGCAGAGATTCCAAACGGCCCAAGCAATGCATCGAGTTGAACTCACAGCCTGTGGCCTGCTGCGGGGTTAATAAGAACATTGTGGTTGGATGTGGGAAGGAGATGCTGCACTCCTACTCTCAGAAGGTAAGAGCCCAGCTCTGTCTAACACAGCCTCCTATTTCTAGCATTACATGCAGTGGGGATGGTTCACATGCTGGGCTCTCCTCCCATCCCATTTCACCACCTCTAGCCATATAAATTCACCTCCATCTGCTCCACAACATGCTCGCCTAATGTTCTTCCAGGAGGAAGTAATCCAGCCCCATAAGCCTCATAGAACCATAGAATCTTAAAGCACAGAAGGAGGCCATTCGGCCCATCGCGCCTGTGCTCTTTGAACAAGCAATCCAATTTAGTCCCACCTTCCCCCGATCTGCCATTCAATGAGATCTTGGCTGATGTGTAACTGAACTCCATCTCCCCGCCTGGGTTCTGTAACCCTTAATCCCCCTTCACCCAACTAAAATCTATCAATCTCAGGTCTGAAATTCCCAATTGACCCCCGGCCTCAGCAGCTTTCTGGGGGGAGAGAGTTCTCGATTTCCACTCCCCTTTGTGTGAAGAAGTGTTTCCTGACATCACCCCTGAACGGCCCGGGCTCGAATTTTAAGGTTTTGCCCCCTTGTTCTGGACCCCCCCGACCAGAGAAATAGTTTCTCTCTATCGACCCGATCGAATCCTTTAATCATCTTAAACCCCTCGATTAGATCAACCCCTTAATCTTCTACACTCGAGGGAATACAAGCCCAGTCTGTGTGACCCGTCCTCGGAATTTAAAACCCTTTTATCCCCGGGATCATTCTGTGAATCTGCACTGCACCCTCTCCCAGGACAATATCTCCTTCCTGAGGGGCGGAGGGCCCTGAACTGAACACAGTACTAGCAGATGAGGGTTAACCTGACTGAGGGAGTGTTGCACTGTCGGAGGGTCAGTACTGAATGAGTGCCGCGCTGTCGGAGTGTCAGTGCTGAGGGAGCGCCACAATTTCGGAGGGTCAGTACTGAGGGAGTGCTGCACTGTCGGAGGTGCCGTTTTTCAGATGAGACATTAAACCGAGGCCCCCGTCTGCCCTCTCGGGTGGGTGTAAAAGATCCCACGGTCACTATTGGAAGAAGAGCAGGGGAGTTCTCCCCGGTGTCCTGGGGCCAATATTTATCCTCAACCAACATCACTAAAAACAGATGATCTGGGTCATTATCACTTTGCTGTTTGTGGGATCTTGCTGTGCACAAATTGGCTGCTGCACTTCAGAAACTATTCATTGGCCGAGAAGCACTTTGGGATGCTCTGAGGGGGTGAAAGGAGCTCCATCTCCATATCCCTCGATATCAATACCTAATGAACACTCTCCTCTCCGTCTGCAGGGTAAGAAGCTCTGGACTGTATACCTACCGGCTCCTATTATGACCATGGCTCTGATGGATCACAAATCAAAAGGCTTCCAGGCAGTGCTGGTGGCCCTGGCAAACTCGGAGGTCCACCTGTACGGGATAAAATCCTCGTCAACGTTATCAGAACCCAGGTACACTCCCCTCTGGCTCCTGGCACCAGTCCTTGGTGTGCCAACCTGTCAGGTAGCGCGCATGGTGGTGGGGAGGAGGGATGTGAGGGCACAAGGGTGATGGTCCGAATCAACAATTCCCCAAAACCTTCCACTGGCATTTGACCATCGGAGCAAGACTGTGCCACAACAGTTAGGAGTCACTGTTGTGTGGGGATGGGAGTCACATATCGGCCCAGACTGGGAAGGAGGGCAGCTTTCCCTCCCCTCACAGGACAGGAGTGAACCAGTTGGGTTATTAGCGCCAGTTCTTGGCCCAGTGAAAGTGACCACTAAAGCTACCGAGATGTTGAGGTGTCCCAGCTCACAGCTGTAGTAAATCTGGGATCTTACATTGGGTTATATTTGCCTCGTTCACAAATGCACATAGATCTGACCAATGGGTGTAACGGACAGGCCTCAGGCTGCAGAGACCACTGCCATCCTTTCAGTGTCAATGAGCTTGCACTATTCCCCATGTTTATATCGAGAGATTACAGTGTCACCGTAACTAACTCCAATCATTTAAAATCCCTCCATGGCCTCCTCGCCCCCTCCCTATCACTGTAACCTCCTCCAGAGCCTCAATCCTCCCTATCTCTGTAACCTCCTCCAGCCCTACAAACCCTCCCTATCTCTGTAACCACCTCCAGCCCCTACAACCCTCCCTATCTCTGTAACCTCCTCCAGCCCCCAAACCCTCCCTATCTCTGTAACCTCCTCCAGCCCCTACAACCCTCCCTATCTCTGTAACCTCCTCCAGCCCCCCAAACCCTCCCTATCTCTGTAACCTCCTCCAGCCCCGACAATCCTCCTATCTCTGTAACCTCCTCAAGCCCCTACAACCCTCCCTATCTCTGTAACCTCCTCCAGCCCCTACAACCCCTCCCTATCTCTGTAACCTCCTCCAGCCCCTACAACCCTCCCTATCTCTGTAACCTCCTCCAGCCCCCAAACCCTCCCTATCTCTGTAACCTCCTCCAGTCCCCAAACCCTCCCTATCTCTGTAACCTCCTCCAGCCCCGACAACCCTCCCTATCTCTGTAACCTCCTCCAGCCCCCAAACCCCTCCCTATCTCTGTAACCTCCTCCAGCCCCGACAACCCTCCCTATCTCTGTAACCTCCTCCAGCCCCCAAACCCTCCCTATCTCTGTAACCTCCTCCAGCCCCGACAACCCTCCCTATCTCTGTAACCTCCTCCAGCCCCTACAAACCCTCCCTATCTCTGTAACCTCCTCCAGCCCCTACAACACTCCCTATCGCTGTAACCTCCTCCAGCCCCCACAACCCTCCCTATCTCTGTAACCTCCTCCAGCCCCCACAACCCTCCCTATCTCTGTAACCTCCTCCAGCCCCCACACCCTCCCTATCTCTGTAACCTCCTCCAGCCCCGACAACCCTCCTATCTCTGTAACCTCCTCCAGCCCCTACAACCCTCCCTATCTCTGTAACCTCCTCCAGCCCCTACAAACCCTCCCTATCTCTGTAACCTCCTCCAGCCCCTACAACCCTCCCTATCTCTGTAACCTCCTCCAGCCCCCACACCCTCCCTATCTCTGTAACCTCCTCCAGCCCCTACAACCCTCCCTATCTCTGTAACCTCCTCCAGCCCCGACAACCCTCCCTATTTCTGTAACCCTCCTCCAGCCCCCACACCCTCCCTATCTCTGTAACCTCCTCCAGCCCGACAACCCTCCTATCACTGTAACCTCCTCCAGCCCCCACAACCCTCCCTATCTCTGTAACCTCCTCCAGCCCCCCACACCCTCCCTATCTCTGTAACCTCCTCCAGCCCCCACACCCTCCCTATCTCTGTAACCTCCTCCAGCCCCTACAATCCTCCCTATCTCTGTAACCTCCTCCAGCCCCCACACCCCTCCCTATCTCTGTAACCTCCTCCAGCCCCTACAACACTCCCTATCTCTGTAACCCTCCTCCAGCCCCCACACCCTCCCTATCTCTGTAACCTCCTCCAGCCCCGACAACCCTCCCTATCTCTGTAACCTCCTCCAGCCCCGACAATCCTCCCTATCTCAGTAACCTCCTCCAGCCCCCACACCCTCCCTATCTCTGTAACCTCCCTCCAGCCCCAACAACCCTCCCTATCTCTGTAACCTCCTCCAGCCCCTACAACCCTCCCTATCTCTGTAACCTCCTCCAGCCCCTACAACACTCCCTATCTCTGTAACCTCCTCCAGCCCCCCACAACCCTCCCTATCTCTGTAACCTCCTCCAGCCCCTACAAACCCTCCCTATCTCTGTAACCTCCTCCAGCCCCTACAAACCCTCCCTATCTCTGTAACCTCCTCCAGCCCCCCACACCCTCCCTATCTCTGTAACCTCCTCCAGCCCCGACAATCCTCCTATCTCTGTAACCTCCTCCAGCCCCAACAACCCTCCCTATCTCTGTAACCTCCTCCAGCCCCTACAACCCTCCCTATCTCTGTAACCTCCTCCAGCCCCTACAACACTCCCTATCTCTGTAACCTCCTCCAGCCCCGACAACCCTCCCTATCTCTGTAACCTCCTCCAGCCCCCACACCCTCCCTATCTCTGTAACCTCCTCCAGCCCCTACAACCCTCCCTATCTCTGTAACCTCCTCCAGCCCCTACAACACTCCCCTATCTCTGTAACCTCCTCCAGCCCCCACACCCTCCCTATCTCTGTAACCTCCTCCAGCCCCTACAACACTCCCTATCTCTGTAACCTCCTCAAGCCCCTACAACCCTCCCTATCTCTGTAACCTCCTCCAGCCCCTACAACCCTCCCTATCTCTGTAACCTCCTCCAGCCCCCACACCCTCCCTATCTCTGTAACCTCCTCCAGCCCCTACAACCCTCCCTATCTCTGTAACCTCCTCCAGCCCCTACAACACTCCCTATCTCTGTAACCTCCTCAAGCCCCTACAACCCTCCCTATCTCTGTAACCTCCTCCAGCCCTTACAACCCTCTTATCTCTGTAACCTCCTCCAGCCCCGACAATCCTCCCTATCTCTGTAACCTCCTCCAGCCCCTACAACCCTCCCTATCTCTGTAACCTCCTCCAGCCCCTACAACACTCCCTATCTCTGTAACCTCCTCCAGCCCCGACAATTCTCCCTATCTCTGTAACCTCCTCCAGCCCCGACAATCCTCCCTATCTCTGTAACCTCCTCCAACCCCGACAACCTTCCCTATCTCTGAAACCTCCTCCAGCCCCTACAACCCTCCCTATCTCTGTAACCTCCTCCAGCCCCTACAACCCTCCCTATCTCTGTAACCTCCTCCAGCCCCTACAACCCTCCCTATCTCTGTAACCTCCTCCAGCCCCTACAACCTTCCCTATCTCTGTAACCTCCTCCAGCCACTACAACCCTCCCTATCTCTGTAACCTCCTCCAGCCCCGACAACCCTCCCGATCTCTGTAACCTCCTCCAGCCCCGACAGCCCTCCCTATCTCTGTGTAACCTCCTGCAGCCCCCTCCAACCCACCTTATCTCTGTAACCTCCTCCAGCCTCCACAACACTCCCTATCTCTGTAACCTCTTCCAGCCCCTCCAAACCTCCCTATCTCTGTAACCTCCTGCAGCCCTTCCAACCCTCCCTATCTCTGTAACCTCCTCCAGCCCCTACAACCCTCCCCATCTCTGTAACCTCCTCCAGCCCCTACACCCTCCCTATCTCTGTAACCTCCTCCAGCCCCGACAGCCCTCCCTATCTCTGTGTAACCTCCCGCAGCCCCTCCAACCCTCCTTATCTCTGTTACCTCTTCAAGCCCCTCCAACCCTCCCTATCTCTGTAACCTCCTGCAGTCCCTACAACCCTCCCTATTTCTGTAACCTCCTCCAGCCACCTCCAACCCTCCCTATCTCTGTAACTCCTCCAGCCCCGACAACCCTCCCTATCTCTGTAACCTCCTCCAGCCCCCTACAACCCTCCCTATCTCTGTAACCTCCTCCAGCCTCTACAACCCTCCTGTCACTGTAACCTCCTCCAGCCGCTACAACCCCTCCCCGTCACTGGAACCTCCTCCAGCCCCTACAACACTCCCTGTCTCTGTAACCTCCTCCAGCCCCTACAACCCTCCCTATCTCTGTAACCTCCTCCAACCCCTACAATCCTCCCTATCTCTGTAACCTCCTCCAGCCCCTACAACCCTCCCCATCTCTGTAACCTCCTCCAGCCCCTACACCCTCCCTATCTCTGTAACCTCCTCCAGCCCCTACAGCCCTCCCTATCTCTGTGTAACCTCCTGCAGCCCCTCCAACCCTCCTTATCTCTGTAACCTCCTCCAGCCTCTACAACCCTCCCTATCTCTGTAACCTCTTCCAGCCCCCTCCAACCCTCCCTATCTCTGTAACCTCCTGCAGACCCTCCAACCCTCCCTATCTCTGTAACCTCCTCCAGCCTCTACAACCCTCCCTATCTCTGTAACCTCTTCCAGCCCCTCCAACCCTCCCTATCTCTGTAACCTCCTGCAGCCCCGACAACCCTCCCTATCTCTGTAACCTCCTCCAGCCCCTACAACCCTCCCTATCTCTGTAACCTCCTCCAGCCCCCTACAACCCTCCCTATCTCTGTAACCTCCTCCAGCCTCTACAACCCTCCCTGTCACTGTAACCTCCTCCAGCCCCTACAACACTCCGAGATCTCTGCGCTCCTCCAATTCCGCCCTCTTGTCCATCCCCCGATTCCCATCGCTCCACCATTGGCGGCCGTGCCTTCAGCTGCCTGGGGCCCTAAGCTCTGGAATTCCCTCCCTAAACCTCTCCGCTACTCTCTCTCCTCCTTTAAGACGCTCCTTAAAAACCGACCTCTTTGACCGAGCTTTTGGTCGCCTGTCCCTAATATCTCCTTATGTGGCTCGGGGTCAAAATTTGCTTGATGACACTCCAGTACGAACTCCTTTGGACATTAAAGATGTTATATAAAGGCAAGTTGTTTGAAATATTCAGGGTTTAAAGGGCAGGGTTTACTGTGCAGTGTGATTTGCAGGCCCCAGCGCCTGACTCCCTCCCTCATATGACGCAGAGAGGGAATCGCAGCACTTTATCCTGCTGCTGAATTCAGTGAGACACACAGTGCTAATCACTGCTCTCTCTGCCCATCCTTTGTCCCAGGATGTGGTGACCAGCCTATGTTTCGGCAGGTACGGACGGGAAGATGGGACACTCATCATGACAACTAAAGGTGAGACTCTCTCTGTCTCTCTCTGCCTGTGTGTGTGTGTCTCCCTCTCTGTCGTTCTTTCTGTCTCTCTCTTTCTGTCTCTCTCTTTCTGTCTCTCTCTTTCTGTCTCTCTCTTTCTGTCTCTCTCTTCTGTCTCTCTCTTTCTGTCTCTCTCTCTCTGTCTCTCTCTTTCTGTCTCTCTCTTTCTGTCTCTCTCTTTCTGTCTCTCTCTTTCTGTCTCTCTCTGTCTCTCTCTTTCTCCCTCTCCCTCTCCCTCTCTCTCTCGCTCCCTCTCTCTCTCGCTCCCCCTCTCTCTCGCTCCCCCTCTCTCTCGCTCCCCCTCTCTCTGGCTCCCCCTCTCTCTGGCTCCCCCTCTCTCTGGCTCCCCCTCTCTCTGGCTCCCCCTCTCTCTGGCTCCCCCTCTCTCTGGCTCCCCCTCTCTCTGGCTCCCCCCCCTCTCTGGCTCCCCCCCTCTCTCGCTCCCCCCCCTCACGCTCCCCCTCCCCCTCACGCTCCCCCCTCCCCCCTCACGCCTCCCCCCTCCCCCCTCACGCTCCCCCTCCCCCTCTCGCTCCCCCCTCTCGCTCCCCTCCCCTCCCCCTCTCGCTCCACCTCCCCCCTCTCGCTCCCCTCCCCCCTCTCGCTCCCCGCCCTCCCCCTCTCGCTCCCCGCCCTCCCCCCTCTCGCTCCCCGCCCTCCCCCTCTCGCTCCCCGCCTCCCCCTCTCGCTCCCCGCCCTCCCCCTCTCGCTCCCCGCCCTCCCCCTCTCGCTCCCCGCCCTTGCCCTCTCGCTCCCCGCCCTCGCCCTCTCCCTGTCCCTCTCTTTCTGTCTGTCTGTTTCTCTCTCTCTCTCTCCCTCTCACTCTGTCCCTCTCTTTCGCTCTTTGTCTGAGTGTGTGTCTCTCTTTCTCTCTCTGTCGCTGTCTCTCGCTCTCACTTGTTTACTTGCTCCCTTTTCTCGCATGAGCTCATTCTTTTTCTCTATTTTGAATTTTATTCTGATCAATATTAGTGAGGGGGATTGCCAACACTCTCAGGACAGGTACAGCACGGGGTTAGATACAGAGTAAAGCTCCCTCTGCACTGTCCACATCAAACACTCCCAGGACAAGTACAGCATGGGAAAAAAAAAAAGAAAAAAAAAAAAAAAACAAAAAAAAAACGGGGTTCGATACAGAGTAAAGCTCCCTCTGCACTGTCCCCATCAAACAGTCCCAGGACAGGTATAGCATGGGGGTTAGATACAGAGTAAAGCTCCCTCTACACTGTCCCCCATCAAACACTCCCAGGACAGGTACAGTACGGGGGGTTAGATACAGAGTAAAGCTCCCTCTACACTGTCCCCATCAAACACTCCCAGGACAGGTACAGTACGGGGTTAGATACAGAGTAAAGCTCCCTCTACACTGTCCCCATCAAACAGTCCCAGGACAAGTACAGTACGGGGTTAGCTACAGAGTAAAGCTCCCTCTACACTGTCCCCATCAAACACTCCCAGCTCAGGTACAGTACGGGGGTTAGATACAGAGTAAAGCTCCCTCTACACTGTCCCCATCAAACAGTCCCAGGACAGGTATAGCATGGGGGTTAGATACAGAGTAAAGCTCCCTCTATACTGTCCCCCATCAAACACTCCCAGGACAGGTACAGTACGGGGTTAGATACAGAGTAAAGCTCCCTCTATACTGTCCCCTATCAAACACTCCCAGGACAGGGACAGTACGGGGGTTAGATACAGAGTAAAGCTCCCTCTATACTGTCCCCCATCAAACACTCCCAGGACAGGTACAGTACGGGGGTTAGATACAGAGTAAAGCTCCCTCTATACTGTCCCCCATCAAACACTCCCAGGACAGGTACAGTACGGGGTTAGATACAGAGGAAAGCTCCCTCTACACTGTCCCCATCAAACACGCCCAGGACAGGTACAGCAATAGGTGGAAAAGGCAGTCTTGTGTTGGTGTGCTGCAATGGCAGGCATCAGCCACAAGAGGCCCCAGGTGAGCTGGGTGTGTTCCAGGTCAGGTCGGTGTGAGCAATTTTCACTCGTTCTCTCCTCCTCAGGCTCTGATATGGTTTGGTTTGGCAGTCCGACCAGTACCGGGCCCACCCCAGAACACCGCCAAATAGACTGTGTGAGTCCAATTGGAGAGTATTGGCGGGCTGTTCGATTGTGGTAGGCAGCACCACAAGGTCACGCAGTCACACACAGTCTCTCACACACACAGTCTCTCACACACACAGTCTCTCACACACACAGTCTCTCACACACACAGTCTCTCACACACACAGTCTCTCACACACACAGTCTCTCACACACACAGTCTCTCACACACACAGTCTCTCACACACACAGTCTCTCACACACAAACATACAGGGTCGCACACAAGGTCACGCAGTCACACACAGTCTCTCACACACAGTCTCTCACACACAGTCTCTCACACACAGGCTCTCACACACAGGCTCTCACACACAGGCTCTCACACACAGTCTCTCACACACAGTCTCTCACACACAGTCTCTCACACACAGTCTCTCACACACAGTCTCTCACACACAGGCTCTCACACACAGGCTCTCACACACAGGCTCTCACACACAGGCTCTCACACACAGGCTCTCACACACAGTCTCTCACACACAGAGTCCAGCCTGGTCACTGCATTAGCAGGAAGGAGTGGACACCAGGGGAAATATACTCACACTCACTCTCGTGCGCTCACACAGACTCTAGCTCTCCATCTCTCGTGAGTTCATACACCAGCACACGCTCCCAGTTGCAGATGTGCATGCCGTGTCTCACTCACACGCCACATAGAAACACAGAAAATAGGAGCAGGAGTAGGCCATTCGGCCCCTTGAGTCTGCTCCGCTATTCATTATGATCATGGCTGATCATCCAACTCAGTAACCTGTTCCCGCTTTCTCCCCATATCCTTTGATCCCATTTGGTCCAAGAGCTATTTCTAACTCCTTCTTGAAAACATACAATGTTTTAGCCTCAACTGCTTTCTGTGGTAGTGAATTCCACAGGTTCACCACTCTCTGGGTGAAGAAATTTCTCCTCATCTCAGTCCTGAAAGGTTTACCCCGTATCCTTAGACTATGACCCCTGGTTCTGGACTCCCCCACCATCGGGAACATCCTTCCTGCATCTATCCTGTCAAGTCCTGTTAGAATTTTATAGGTTTCTATGAGATTTCCCCCCTCACTTTTCTGAACTGCAGCAAATATAATCCTAACCGACTCAATCTCTCCTCATACATCAGTCCCACCATCCAGGAATCAGTCTGGTAAACCTTCGCTGCACTCCCTGTATAGCAAGAACATCCTTCCTCAGATAAGGAGACAAAAACTGCACACAATATTCCAGCTGTGGCCTCACCAAGGCCCTGTATAATTGCAGCAAGACATTGCTCCTGTACTCGAATCCTTTCGCTATGAAGACCAACATACCATTTGCCCTTTTTACCACCTGTTGCACCTGCATGCTTACCTTCAGCGACTGGTGTACGAGAACACCCAGGTCTTGCTGTATATTCCCCTCTCTCAGTTTACGGGGCTGTCCCCCGCGCATGTGCCGCAGGATGTGTCTCGCGCACACGCCGCGCGCTCTCACTGCCTAGATTGTTGCGCCCGAGGCTATATGACAGCTGAGACCAGGTAAATGAGTACAGATCAGGCATTGAGTTTGTGACTATCTCATTGGCTCTGTATTGAGAATGGGCCTGTGCTCAGGAAACCAGCTGTCGTCATTTGTTCGGCTGCTTTTTCTCTTGGACTGGTCACTGCAAGAGCCTTTGTCAGTGTGTTCTTTCACTAATGGTGTTTCCTCACCTCTCCCCAGGCGGTGCGTTAATCATTAAGATCCTGAAGAGGACGGCAGTCTTCGAAGACAAGGACACCAGTCCCGGGCCTCCCTGGCCCAGAGCATTAAACTAAACGTTCCGAAGAAAACCAAGCTCTACGTGGATCAGACGCTACGGGAACGGGAGAACGCTGCGGGTGAGCGTTAAACCAGCTGCTCCCGCCCGTCCCTGGGGTCTGGCTGAGGGCGGTGACGCCACGGGCTCTGACTGAGCCATCCCAGATCCTCACCTCACCTATTTAAAGAGTCAGTACGAGCTACAGCAAACAGAAATCATGACCGGAACTACAGCAACATCTTCCAATAAAAGCAGGGTTATTTCTCCAGCAGAATGCAGTCAGTGGAGGATAGTCATGTGATATAAATAATGTGCATAAAATCACTGACAGCAGTGTGGGCTCCAGGCATGAGTGATGGGGCAATTACCCACTCAGCTCCATTCTAACTGGGAATAGTGGGGTCACAATGTGCTGCATTTGTTTTAACCACACTCCCTTCAGCCCCCACTGGAAATAAACGTCAGTCTCTAACCTCCTTGATAATCGAAACCCGTTGGAACAAAATCTGAATGGGACCGGCGACGGGTCAGAAGGCTTTTAATTTCCTTGTTGCAGCACATGGACTGTCCTCCACTGACTGCATTCTGCTGGAGAAATCTCCCTGCTCCTATCGGGAGATGTTGCTGTAGTTTTGGTCATGAGCTCTGTTTGCTGCAGTTCGTGTTGACTCTTTAAGTAGACTCTGCAGACTGATGGCTGTGTGTCCTGCCTCTCATCCAGGTTATTATAGACGAGCTCATTATGCTGGTGATATGTTGACCATTGACTGACGTGTGTTATTCCCTCCCCCCTCCCGCTCACATCCCCCCCTTTCCTGTTAAAAGCTATGCACAGGGCCTTCCAGATGGACTTGTACCGCCTGCGTCTCAGAGTGGCCCGGGAATACGCCAAGGTGCTCGAAGCAAGCCTGGCGCCGGTCTCTGCCGACCTCAAGGAGCCGCTGAAGATGAATGCGGTGGTGAGTCTCTTCCCTTCCTGTGTGGGAGGGGCTTTTCATGGAACCTCTTGCTCCTGGGCTGGGTACATGATAAAGGCATGTCAGCCAAGAGAATCAGTCTGTTGATACATTGTCACTGAGTCTATTTAAACAGCTCATTTGGTAGTTGAGGCATAGTGAGTAGTGGCTGGGGAGGAGCCCCTCCAGTTGAGGCCTGGGAGGGGCTAACTCCTGGGGTCCTGGGGGTAACCCCTCGAGTTGAGGCCTGGTGAGGAACCCTGCGGTTAAGGCCTGGTTGGGGAGTGGGGGGGTACCTCCTGACCCTGAGACCTGGGGCGGTAACTCTGGGAGTTGAGGCCTGGGGGGGGTAACTCTGGGAGTTGAGGCCTGGGGGGGTAACTCTGGGAGTTGAGGCCTGGGGGGGTAATTCTGGGGGTTGAGGCCTGGGGGGGTAACTCTGGGAGTTGAGGCCTGGGGGGTTAACTCCGGGAGTTGAGGCCTGGGGGGTTAACTCCGGGAGTTGAGGCCTGGGTTCGGGGGTTAACTCCGGGAGTTGAGGCCTGGGGGGGTAACTCCGGGAGTTGAGGCCTGGGGGGGTAACTCAGGAAGTTGAGGCCGGGGGGGGATAACTCAGGGAGTTGAGGCCTGGGGGGGTAACTCAGGGAGTTGAGGCCTGGGGGATAACTCAGGGAGTTGAGGCCTGGGGGGATAACTCAGGGAGTTGAGGCCTGGGGGGATAACTCCGGGAGTTGAGGCCTGGGGGGATAACTCCGGGAGTTGAGGCCTGGGGGGATAACTCCGGGAGTTGAGGCCTGGGGGGATAACTCCGGGAGTTGAGGCCTGGGGGGATAACTCCGGGAGTTGAGGCCTGGGGGGGTAAACTCCGGGAGTTGAGGCCTGGGGGGGTAACTCCGGGAGTTGAGGCCTGGGGGTGGTAACTCCGGGAGTTGAGGCCTGGGGGGGTAACTCCGGGAGTTGAGGCCTGGGGGGGGTAACTCCGGGAGTTGAGGCCTGGGGGGGTAACTCCGGGAGTTGAGGCCTGGGGGGGGTAACTCCGGGAGTTGAGGCCTGGGGGGGTAACTCCGGGAGTTGAGGCCTGGGGGGGGTAACTCCGGGAGTTGAGGCTGGGGGGGTAACTCCGGGAGTTGAGGCCTGGGGGGGTAACTCCGGGAGTTGAGGCCTGGGGGGGTAACTCGGAGTTGAGGCTGGGGGGTAACTCGGAGTTGAGGCCTGGGGGGTGGAAGTGATTTTGAAAACTGAGGGGTGTTATTGAAATGTCGGTACTGTCTCTGTCTCCACCCAGGTGCAGGGCATAGGCCCAGCGTTCAAGTTGACCCTGAACATACAGAACACCTCAGCCACCCGACCGGTCATCAACCTCCAGATCAGCTTCCTGTACGATGAGAATCTGTACTCCATTAGGAGGGGCTTCTTTAAGGTGGGAAACAACTTTCCAAATGATTCGGGGAGGAGTTTGGTGTGGGGTGGGGGGGGGTGTTCTGGTCAGTGGTGAAAACTCCTCGGGTATCTCCTCGTGCCAGTCCGTCCAGTCTGCACAGGAAGGTCCCGGATTTGGTTTGCCGTCTGTTCTGACACGAAAGGGCGGGGGGTGGGGGGGGGTGGCGGCGGGGATGTGGGGGCAGTAATGGAGTAGCTGAGTTGCTCAGAACGACCACAGGTTCGAGGAGGGGCTCGGGGGCGTGAAGAGGACATCGCTTCCTGCTGCAGTCGAATAGCCTGTCAGCCCGCGCCCGGGTTCGTCGCGTGGCCGCTCATGGGCTGCGGTGGGGGGGGGGGGGGGGGGGTGGAGGAGGAGTCACAGGGGAGAGCCTGAGCATGGGGAACCGTGCGTCAGTGTGAGTCAGCACCCGAAGGGCAGAATGTGAAGCGCGTGATCCTGTCCCTTGGGCTGCACGTACCTTGTGGCAGGAGCAGACTAGTTGAATGAATGTCCTTTCAGGAACAGAGTAAATCCTGTGACTGTACAATGGGGAAGTGTGGAGCCACGCCGTCACCACAGTCCGGCAGTCAGGCTGACTGACGGATGGAGCAGGTTCCCAGCTGAAAGAGAGGACTTGCATCTCCCCAGCTCCTTTCGCAACCTCCGGACCGTCCACAGCAATTCCCAGCCAATATCTGAAATGTCAACATTGCTTTCAAGTAGGAAATGCGGCAGCCAGTTTGCGCACAGCAAGATCCCACAAACAGCCATGTGATGATGGCCCGGATCACCTGTTTTTAGTGATGTTGGTTGAGGGATACATATTGTCCCCAGGACACCGGGGAGAACTCCCCTGCTCTTCTTCCAATAGTGGCCGTGGGATCTTTTACACCCACCCGAGAGGGCAGACGGGGGCCTCGGTTTAATGTCTCATCTGAAAGACGGCACCTCCGACAGTGCAAGCACTCCCTCAGTACTGACCCTCCGACAGTGCAGTGCTCCCTCAGTACTGACCCCTCCGACAGTGCGGTGCTCCCTCAGTACTGACCCTCCGACAGTGCAGCACTCCCTCAGTACTGACCCTTCGACAGTGCGGTGCTCCCTCAGTACTGACCCTTCCGACAGTGCGGCGCTCCCTCAGTACTGACCCTCTCCGACAGTGCAGCACTCCCTCAGTACTGACCCTCCGACAGTGCAGTGCTCCCTCAGTACTGACCCTCCGACAGTGCAGTGCTCCCTCAGTACTGACCCCTCCGACAGTGCGGTGCTCCCTCAGTACTGACCCTCCGACAGTGCGGCGCTCCCTCAGAACTGACCCCTCCGACAGTGCGGCGCTCCCTCAGTACTGACCCTCCGACAGTGCGGCGCTCCCTCAGTACTGACCCTCCGACAGTGCGGCGCTCCCTCAGTACTGACCCTCCGACAGTGCGGCGCTCCCTCAGTACTGACCCTCCGACAGTGCAGCACTCCCACAGTACTGACCCTCCGACAGTGCTGCACTCCCTCATTACTGACCCTCCGACAGTGCAGCACTCCCTCAGTACTGACCCTCCGACAGTGCAGCGCTCCCTCAGTACTGACCCTCCGGCAGCGGGGCGCTCCCTCAGTACTGACCCTCCGACAGCGGGGCGCTCCCTCAGTACTGACCCTCTGACAGTGCAGCTCTCCCTCAGTACTGACCTCCGACAGCGGGGGCGCTCCCTCAGTACTGACCCTCCGACAGCGGGGCGCTCCCTCAGTACTGACCCTCCGACAGCGGGGCGCTCCCTCAGTACTGACCCTCCGACAGCGGGGCGCTCCCTCAGTACTGACCCTCCGACAGCGGGGGCGCTCCCTCAGTACTGACCCTCCGACAGTGTGGCGCTCCCTCAGTACTGACCCTCCGACAGCGGGGCGCTCCCTCAGTACTGACCCTCCGACAGCGGGGCGCTCCCTCAGTACTGACCCTCCGACAGCGGGGCGCTCCCTCAGTACTGACCCTCCGACAGCGGGGCGCTCCCTCAGTACTGACCCTCCGACAGCGGGTGCGCTCCCTCAGTACTGACCCTCCGACAGCGGGGCGCTCCCTCAGTACTGACCCTCCGACAGCGGGGGCGCTCCCTCAGTACTGACCCTCCGACAGCGGGGCGCTCCCTCAGTACTGACCCTCCGACAGCGGGGCGCTCCCTCAGTACTGGCAGTGGAAGTGTCGGCCTGGATTAGGGTACTCGGGTCTCTGGCGTCGGGCTCAA
The DNA here is from genome assembly GCF_036365525.1 of Heterodontus francisci. NCBI lineage: Eukaryota > Metazoa > Chordata > Chondrichthyes > Heterodontiformes > Heterodontidae > Heterodontus > Heterodontus francisci. The sequence goes on from NC_090414.1 coordinate 23,722,549, forward strand.
ACTTAGGACCTGCTGTGAGAGAGAGAGGGAGAGGGTGTGGAGCACACTGGGAGATGAAAGCCCTCTCCAGTGAGGGCTGCTACGCTGCCTGTGGTAAACTGTGAGGCTCCCTGTAATAGTTCAGTGATTCTACTTGGCTCGGCTGTGTGTGTGAGGACTGACTATGAGTACCTCTTCAGGAAAGATTGCATGGCCAGCTCTCTGGCTGTCTAACTCACTCTGAATTGAATATTCCAGGTCCCCATGCTGGTGCCCGGGCTGACCTATCCCATCGAGACGTTTGTGCAGTGTCTCAGTGACAGAGGGATCTCCGATACCATCAAGGTAAGGTTGAGAGAGCATGCACTGCTACCCTGCCCTTCTGAAGGTGCTGGCTGGAGGAGGTGGGTGGTGGGGGGTGCGGAGGGGGGCGTTGGGTAACGCTGGCACCAGTGTCCTGCAGCTGGCTGACTCCAGTGCCAGAGTGCCAATAGGTGGGCTCTTCGACTCGGGGAGGGCATCGCTGTATGGTCCCATACCCACCCGGCCATTCCTGGCTGAGATTGGCCGGCTCCACACTGACCCCGTACAGGGTCCGATCAGTGGGTGGACATCTCCGGTGCGTGCTGGGTGTCTGCCTTGCACCTTTTCCCGGCGGGGACCAGCTTCGTACCTTCGACAGCTTGCGTTGACGTAGAGAGGACGGTGAGCGGAACGGCGGCGAGTGGCGGCTGATGCGGGCCTCCCCTTTCTGTTTCTGCAGGTGTTTGTGCTGCGTGCGGGAAGGTGTGTGCCCCTGCTGACTGCTCACATCCACATGCCAGTCAGCGAAGGGCTGCTCGTGGGCTGACCAGAGGGAGATCCCAGCACCTGAATCCGTTTGGAGAGGCGGGGGGGGGGGGGAGGGGGCCACCGCCCAATTTCCCCGTGACCCCATTCGCTGCTCCCGAAGGAACGTTCCCACCCCAACCAACGGGACGCTTCAGCTTTCAACAGGCCCCCAATCGGAGAAATGTGGAAGATCCCACGGACACTATTGGAAGAAGAGCAGGGGAGTTCTCCCCGCTGTCCTGGGGACAATATTTTATCCCTCAACCAACATCACTAAAAACAGATGATCCGGGTCATTATCACATTGCTGACAGTGGGATCTACCTGTGCGGAAACCGGCAGCTGTGTTTCCAACATTACAACAGAGACCACACTTCAAAAGTACTTCATTGGCTGTGAGTGGCATTGGATCGTCCTGAGGGGGTGAAAGGTGCTAAAGCAATGTCAGTACTCGCTGAAGTAATTAATAGACAGAGGAGCAGCTGCAGCATAGATGCCTGATGTTCGAAACTCAATCCAGACACTACAATAGAGTTTAAACTGTTAAAATAGAGCACAAATGTTTCTTTAAGGATGGGAACCGTTATAAAATGTACATGCTATCACATTTCAACCATGTGAAGATGTTATCACTTCAGGGACCACAAGATACTGCTCAGCTCACACACCCCGATACACTGCTGAACTGACGCACCCCAGGTCAGGACTGAGGGAGCGCCGCACTGTCGAGGGGCAGTACTGAGGGAGTGCCGCACTGTCGGAGGGGCAGTACTGAGGGAGTGCCGCACTGCTCGGAGGGGCAGTACTGAGGGAGTGCCGCACTGTCGGAGGGGCAGTACTGAGGGAGTGCCGCACTGTCGGAGGGGCAGTACTGAGGGAGTGCCGCACTGTCGGAGGGGCAGTACTGAGGGAGTGCCGCACTGTCGGAGGGGCAGTACTGAGGGAGTGCCGCACTGTCGGAGGGGCAGTACTGAGGGAGTGCCGCACTGTCGGAGGGGCAGTACTGAGGGAGTGCCGCACTGTCGGAGGGGCAGTACTGAGGGAGTGCCCGCACTGTCGGAGGGGCAGTACTGAGGGAGTGCCGCACTGTCGGAGGGGCAGTACTGAGGGAGTGCCGCACTGTCGGAGGGGCAGTACTGAGGGAGTGCCGCACTGTCGGAGGGGGCAGTACTGAGGGAGTGCCGCACTGTCGGAGGGGCAGTACTGAGGGAAGTGCCGCACTGTCGGAGGGGCAGTACTGAGGGAGTGCCGCACTGTCGGAGGGGCAGTACTGAGGGAGTGCCGCACTGTCGGAGGGGCAGTACTGAGGGAGTGCCGCACTGTCGGAGGGGCAGTACTGAGGGAGTGCCGCACTGTCGGAGGGGCAGTACTGAGGGAGTGCCGCACTGTCGGAGGGGCAGTACTGAGGGAGTGCCGCACTGTCGGAGGGTCAGTACTGAGGGAGTGCCGCACTGTCGGAGGGTCAGTACTGAGGGAGTGCCGCACTGTCGGAGGGTCAGTACTGAGGGAGTGCCGCACTGTCGGAGGGGCAGTACTGAGGGAGTGCCGCACTGTCGGAGGGGCAGTACTGAGGGAGTGCCGCACTGTCGGAGGGGCAGTACTGAGGGAGTGCCGCACTGTCGGAGGGGCAGTACTGAGGGAGTGCCGCACTGTCGGAGGGGCAGTACTGAGGGAGTGCCGCACTGTCGGAGGGGCAGTACTGAGGGAGTGCCGCACTGTCGGAGGGGGCAGTACTGAGGGAGTGCCGCACTGTCGGAGGGGCAGTACTGAGGGAGTGCCGCACTGTCGGAGGGGCAGTACTGAGGGAGTGCCGCACTGTCGGAGGGGCAGTACTGAGGGAGTGCCGCACTGTCGGAGGGGCAGTACTGAGGGAGTGCGCACTGTCGGAGGGGCAGTACTGAGGGAGTGCCGCACTGTCGGAGGGGCAGTACTGAGGGAGTGCCGCACTGTCGGAGGGGCAGTACTGAGGGAGTGCCGCACTGTCGGAGGGGGCAGTACTGAGGGAGTGCCGCACTGTCGGAGGGGCAGTACTGAGGGAGTGCCGCACTGTCGGAGGGGCAGTACTGAGGGAGTGCCGCACTGTCGGAGGGGCAGTACTGAGGGAGTGCCGCACTGTCGGAGGGGCAGTACTGAGGGAGTGCCGCACTGTCGGAGGGGCAGTACTGAGGGAGTGCCGCACTGTCGGAGGGGCAGTACTGAGGGAGTGCCGCACTGTCGGAGGGGCAGTAACTGAGGAGAGTGCCGCACTGTCGGAGGGGCAGTACTGAGGGAGTGCCGCACTGTCGGAGGGGCAGTACTGAGGGAGTGCCGCACTGTCGGAGGGGCAGTACTGAGGGAGTGCCGCACTGTCGGAGGGGGCAGTACTGAGGGAGTGCCGCACTGTCGGAGGGGCAGTACTGAGGGAGTGCCGCACTGTCGGAGGGGCAGTACTGAGGGAGTGCCGCACTGTCGGAGGGGGCAGTACTGAGGGAGTGCCGCACTGTCGGAGGGGCAGTACTGAGGGAGTGCCGCACTGTCGGAGGGGCAGTACTGAGGGAGTGCCGCACTGTCGGAGGGGCAGTACTGAGGGAGTGCCCGCACTGTCGGAGGGGCAGTACTGAGGGAGTGCCGCACTGTCGGAGGGGCAGTACTGAGGGAGTGCCGCACTGTCGGAGGGGCAGTACTGAGGGAGTGCCGCACTGTCGGAGGGGCAGTACTGAGGGAGTGCCGCACTGTCGGAGGGGCAGTACTGAGGGAGTGCCGCACTGTCGGAGGGGCAGTACTGAGGGAGTGCCGCACTGTCGGAGGGGCAGTACTGAGGGAGTGCCGCACTGTCGGAGGGGCAGTACTGAGGGAGTGCCGCACTGTCGGAGGGGGCAGTACTGAGGGAGTGCCGCACTGTCGGAGGGGCAGTACTGAGGGAGTGCCGCACTGTCGGAGGGGCAGTACTGAGGGAGTGCCGCACTGTCGGAGGGGCAGTACTGAGGGAAGTGCCGCACTGTCGGAGGGGCAGTACTGAGCTGAGAGGAGTGCCGCACTGTCGGAGGGGCAGTACTGAGGGAGTGCCGCACTGTCGGAGGGGGCAGTACTGAGGGAGTGCCGCACTGTCGGAGGGGCAGTACTGAGGGAGTGCCGCACTGTCGGAGGGTCAGTACTGAGGGAGTGCCGCACTGTCGGAGGGGTCAGTACTGAGGGAGTGCCGCACTGTCGGAGGGGTCAGTACTGAGGGAGTGCCGCACTGTCGGAGGGTCAGTACTGAGGGAGTGCCGCACTGTCGGGAGGGTCAGTACTGAGGGAGTGCCGCACTGTCGGAGGGTCAGTACTGAGGGAGTGCCGCACTGTCGGAGGGTCAGTACTGAGGGAGTGCCGCACTGTCGGAGGGTCAGTACTGAGGGAGTGCCGCACTGTCGGAGGGGCAGTACTGAGGGAGTGCCGCACTGTCGGAGGGGCAGTACTGAGGGAGTGCCGCACTGTCGGAGGGGCAGTACTGAGGGAGTGCCGCACTGTCGGAGGGGCAGTACTGAGGGAGTGCCCCACTGTCGGAGGGTCAGTACTGAGGGAGTGCCGCACTGTCGGAGGGTCAGTACTGAGGGAGTGCCGCACTGTCGGAGGGTCAGTACTGAGGGAGTGCCGCACTGTCGGAGGGTCAGTACTGAGGGAGTGCCGCACTTTCGGAGGGTCAGTACTGAGGGAGTGCCGCACTGTCGGAGGGTCAGTACTGAGGGAAGTGCCGCACTGTCTGAGGGTCAGTACTGAGGGAGTGCCGCACTGTCTGAGGGTCAGTACTGAGGGAGTGCCGCACTGTCGGAGGGTCAGTACTGAGGGAGTGCCGCACTGTCAGAGATGCTGTCTTTCAGATGAGACATTAAACCTAGGCCCTGTCTGTCCTCTCGGGTGGGTGTAAAAGATCCCACGGCCACTATTGGAAGAAGAGCAGGCGTGTTCTCCCCGGTGTCCTGGAGACAGTATTTATCCCTCAACCAACATCAGTAAAAACAGATGATCCGGGTCATTATCACATTGCTGTTTGTGGGATCTTGCTGTGCATAAATTAGTTGCTGTGTTTCCTACATTACAATAGTGACCTCACTTCAGAAAGTCCCTCATTGTCTGTGAGGGCCTTTGGGACGTCCCGATGGGGTGAACGGAGCTGGAGAAATGGGAGTTCTTTGCTGAGACCTTTTAATGTGTCTGAGCTGAGTTGTGAAAGCTGCATGGCTAAAACTGGGATCTGAAGTGGCATTGGCTGTTATTCAGCAGCTCAGAGACAGCGCTGTGCTCAAAGAGAGAGAGAGAGAGAGGGCGCCCCGCTGAGAGAGAGAGATAGAGAGAGGACACCCCGCTGAGAGAGAGAGAGATAGAGAGAGGACACCCCACTGAGAGAGAGAGATAGAGAGAGTACACCCGCTGAGAGAGAGAGATAGAGAGAGGACACCCCGCTGAGAGAGAGAGAGATAGAGAGAGGACACCCCACTGAGAGAGAGAGATAGCGAGAGGACACCCCGCTGAGAGAGAGAGAGATAGAGTGAGGACACCCCGCTGAGAGAGAGAGAGATAGAGTGAGGACACCCCGCTGAGAGAGAGTGAGGACACCAGGCTGAGAGAGAGAGAGAGAGAGAGAGAGAGAGAGGACACCCTGCTGAGAGAGATCGAGAGAGGACACCCACTGAGAGAGAGATCGAGAGAGGACACCCCGCTGAGAGATAGAGAGAGAGAGGACTCCCCGCTGAGAGAGAGAGAGAGACTCCCCGCTGAAGAGAGAGAGACGCAGAGACTGACCCCGCTGAGAGAGAGAGAGGACTCCCCGCTGAGAGAGAGAGAGGACTCCCCGCTGAGAGAGAGAGAGGACTCCCCGCTGAGAGAGAGAGGACTCCCCGTGAGAGAGAGGAGAGAGGACTCCTCCGCTGAGAGAGCAGAAGAGGACTCCCCGCTGAGAGAGAGAGAGGACTCCCCGCTGAGAGAGAGAGAGGACTCCCCGCTGAGAGAGAGAGAGAGGACTCCCCGCTGAGAGAGAGAGAGGACTCCCCGAGAGAGAGAGAGCGGACTCCCCGCTGAGAGAGAGAGAGAGGACTCCCCGCTGAGAGAGAGAGAGGACTCCCCGCTGAGAGAGAGAGAGGACTCCCCGCTGAGAGAGAGAGAGACTCCCCGCTGAGAGAGAGAGAGGACTCCCCGCTGAGAGAGAGAGAGGACTCCCCGCTGAGAGAGAGAGAGGACTCCCCGCTGAGAGAGAGAGAGGACTCCCCGCTGAGAGAGAGAGAGGACTCCCCGCTGAGAGAGAGAGAGGACTCCCCGCTGAGAGAGAGAGGAGGACTCCCCGCTGAGAGAGAGAGGACTCCCCGCTGAGAGAGAGAGAGGACTCCCCGCTGAGAGAGAGAGAGGACTCCCCGCTGAGAGGAGAGAGAGGACTCCCCGCTGAGAGAGAGAGAGGACTCCCCGCTGAGAGAGAGAGAGGACTCCCGCTGAGAGAGAGAGAGGACTCCCCGCTGAGAGAGAGAGAGAGGACTCCCCGCTGAGAGAGAGAGAGGACTCCCCGCTGAGAGAGAGAAGAGAGGACTCCTCCGCTGAGAGAGAGAGAGAGAGGACGCCTCGCTGAGAGAGAGAGAGAAGAGGACGCCTCGCTGAGAGAGAGAGAGAGAGAGGACGCCTCGCTGAGAGAGAGAGAGAGAGGACGCTCGCTGAGAGAGAGAGAGAGAGGACGCCTCGCTGAGAGAGAGAGAGAGAGACGCCTCGCTGAGAGAGAGAGGACGCCTCGCTGAGAGAGAGAGAGAGAGAGAGAAGAGAGAGGACGCCTCGCTGAGAGAGAGAGAGAGAGAGAGACGCCTCGAGATGAGTAGAGAGGAGAGAGAGAGAGAGAGGACGCCTCGCTGAGATGAGCAGAGAGAGAGAGGACGCCTCGCTGAGAGAGAGAGAGAGAGAGAGGACGCCTCGCTAGAGAGAGAGAGAGAGGACGCCTCGCTGAGAGAGAGAGAGAGAGAGACCTCGCTGAGTCGAGAGAGAGAGAGGACGCCTCGTTGAGAGAGAGACGAGAGAGTGACACCTCGCTGAGAGAGAAGAAGAGAAGGACACCTCGCTGAGAGAGAGAGATAGAGGACGCCCCGACTCGAGAGAGAGATAGATGCCCGCAGAGAGCTCGAGAGCGAGAGATGAGAGAGAGGACACGCCCCACTCAGAGAGAGAGGGAGATAGAAGAGCGCACCCCATGGAGAGAGAGGGAGATAGAGAGAGCGCCCATCGAGAGCGCTGAGACGAGAGATCGCTGATCTAAGTTTACTAATCCTTCAATCTCATATCTACCAGCAATCGAGCCATCGAACCTGCATCGATTCTTGCCATCATCCCTTCTGACCAAGATCCTCAATCCACTCCCCCTGCTCTTCCCTGCAAATCTCTTTCTCAATCTCCTTCAACTATTTCATCCATTCCCCTTTGCAATCAATTACTAATAATGAATCTCACTTCCCTTCCTTCAGGCAGCGCGCTTCCACATGCTGGCTCCAGGGAACAACAGGGGTGGAGGGCGAGTGACTCTGGATAGGTCATTCAAGGTCAGCCACAGACTCGATGTGCTGAAGAGGGCTGCCTCTGCGCGATAGAATTGCAAACACACACACCCAGAGCTGATGGTTGCAGTTCCCGGTGAGCAGATTTGAACACTGCACCCTGTCTCCTGAATCATTGAGTCATTGACCATCTGATTAGCTCATTGCCCTAATCAGACAGTTCAGTACAGTCTCGAAGTGCCTTCACCTCAATGGCTAATCCGATCACGTGAGAATTTCCTGCAACTTACCGACACCAGTGATGTCAACTGAGTGTACAAGCAATATTAGAACTACCTGCCCTTCTGTCGAGGATATCATAGGGCAAGATGGAGCGGGTTTATTTATCACCATATCCTTCTATTCCTTTCTCCCTCATTGTTATTTCCAGCTTCCCCTTAAATATATCGATACTATTCACCTCACCCACTCCCTGTGGTAGTGAGTTCCACATTCTCCCCACTCTCTGGGAAAGGAGATTCTCCTGAATTCCCCATTGGATTTATTAGTGACTGTCTTATATTGATCCCCTAGTTCTGTCTCCCCTCGCAGTGGAAACATCTTCTCTACATTGACCCTATCGAACCCCCTTCATCATTTTAAAGCCCTCGATCAGTCCCCCCCTCAGCCTTCTCTTTCCTCGAGAAAAGATCCCCAGTCTGTCCGATCTTTCCTGAATAGTGATAACCTCACAGTTCTGGGATCATCCTTTTGTAATTTCCCCAGTGCCTCAATACGCCTTTTTATGTCCTAATGGACATACAGTTAGGGCTCAGAGCAGGGGAGAAATCCTTGCCTCGACACACAAAACCTACGGACGTCTACAACACCGCCTACAATGCCACTGGTTTCACTGGCAGGGGCACCGAGGCTGCTCGTCTCTGAAGGAGTCTGACAGCTTTTTATCCCTAACGTCTGTGTGTTTTTTTTTTTTCTTTCACCCCTCTCCTTCTGTGTTCCTGATGAGCAGCACTCATTGCTTGTTTTCCAACACAGGAGCAGGAGGAGGCCATTCAGCCCCACGTGTCAGTTCTGCTAGATTAGATTCCGGCTGATCTGTATCTGAACTCCATCTCCCCCCCGCCTGGGTTCTGTAACCCTTAATCCCCTTCACCCAACTAAAATCTATCCATCTCCCGTTTGACATTTCCAATTGACACCCCCCCCGCCCCCGCCTCGACAGCTTTTTTCGGAGAGAGAGATCCAGATTTCCACTCCCTTTGTGCGAGAAGTGTTTCCTGACATCACCCCTGAACGGCCTGGCTCTAATTTTGGAGGGAGTACAAGCCGGGCACGGAGGAGAAATGGGCCATTTGTTGGTATCACTCCCTATGCATGTTTGCAGTTGATGAGAGTGAGTCTCCCTCCTGATCAGGCTGGTGAGGAGGGGGTAAGTTCAGACTGGGCCCCTCGATGAGTTTTATCCTTCAATGAGATAGTTCCGGGATGTGTCCTCCTGGGGGACTGGACTTTGCGACAATGAGCACAGCAAACATGCCAATCAGCACCCTCTCCTGATTCTGCGTCCCCCTGCTCTGTCGATGGAATATCTGTGAGTAAATCCATATGAAGGAGGAGGTTTAAGCTGTGTTACTGTCTGTGGATGAAATCACTCTTATAAGTTTTGTTCGATGTGTGAGGGCCTCCATTGGTACACACCCTGTGGTTCAATGGATAAACACACAGACTGATGTGTAACTGAGGTGCAGAGAGCTTGGTTCTACCTCTCAGCTGCACTGGTGTTTGGGTGAGGGAGAATAGTTCATCCTTTTCCCACCAGATGTTGCTTCTCCCCTGTTCCCCGCCCCCCCCCCCCCGATGTGATATGAGTGATCCCATTGTTTCACCTGGGATCTTCACGTGGGATGCC
>NC_090414.1:23731946-23847435 GCF_036365525.1 Heterodontus francisci
CGTGCCACACAAGTGCCAGGCAATGACCATCTCCAACAAGAGAGAATCTAACCATCTCCCCTCGACATTCAACGGCATTACCATCACTGAATCCCCCACTATCAACATCCTAGGGGCTACCATTGACCAGAAACTGAACTGGAGTAGCCATATAAATACCGTGGCTACAAGAGCATGTCAGAGGCTGGGAATCCTGAGGCGAGTAACTCACCTCCTGACTCCCCAAAGCCTGTCCACCATCTACAAGGCACAAGTTAGGAGTGTGATGGAATACTCTCCACTTGCCTGGATGGGTGCAGCTCCAACAACACTCAAGAAGCTCGACACCATCCAGGACAAAGCAGCCCGCTTGATTGGCACCCCCATCTACAAACATTCACTCCCTCCACTACCGACGCACAGTGGCAGCAGTGTGTACCATGTACAAGATGCACTGCAGCAACTCACCAAGGCTCCTTTGACAGCATCTTCCAAACCCGCAACCTCTACCAACTAGAAGGACAAGGGCAGCAAATACATGGGAACACCACCACCTGCAAGTTCCCCTCCAAGTCACACACCATCCTGACTTGGAACTATATCGCCGTTCCTTCACTGTCGCTGGGTCAAAATCCTGCAACTCCCTTCCGAAACAGCACTGTGGGTCTACCTACCCCACATGGACTGCAGCGGTTCAAGAAGGCAGCTCACCACCACCTTCTCAAGGGCAATTAGGGATGGGCAATAAATGCTGGGCCTGGCCAGTGACGCCCACATCCCCAAACGAATTTTTTAAAAAAGTATCTCGCACTCTGCCTGTGTACATCTCTCTCTCTCTCTCATACACACACTCACTGACTCTCACCTTCTCTCTGTTTAATTTGCAGTCTTATTCCGATACACCAAAGCCTGGTGATTTGATTGAGATATTTCGCACTGGATACAGTCACTGGGCTCTGTACGTGGGTCGTGGTTATGTGATTCACCTAGCACCTCCAAGTGAGTACTGTACTAATTTCCCAACCTCCCGCACACTCCTAGTCTATCTTCACTATCATCAGGCTCTCAGTAAAATAATTCCCCGTCTCTCCTAGAGGATGCTCTGTTTCCTGGTGTCACGCAGGCCCCCGCCTGCCAAGAATGAGGCACTTTAATTTTGCCCCATGAACATTAAACTTCAAATTGTTGCTGGGAAGAAGAGAAGGCCTGTGACGAGGGTTTGCAAGGCCCCTGGCCGAAAAGACTATTTTGCATATTGGAACAAAGGAGCTATCCCCTGCTCCAATACAATCCACAAACAGACGTGGTCAGACCAGTTAGTCACATGACTAACCTGCTTGGCAACCTGGGAGTTTCTGAATTGTACAGTTTTGAACTGAGAGTCTGCAGAAAGCAGAATGCTCCTGGACTGAAGAAGAACTCCTGTCTGTCTGCTCCCATCTCTTCCTCACGGAAACCCAAAACCCACTGAAGATACATGAACCCCAAGAGAGAAAAGTCTCCTACAGCGAACAAGGTTTAAGAAGAATACTGGGCCCCAACGAAAAGCAAGAATTAAATATAACCCTACAAGCAAGGACTCTACAGTGAGCTCAAAGAGCCGTAACAAAAACTCTTCAGATATTGCCTCAAAGCTTTCCACTTTATTTTTCTTCTGCTCTTTCTGTCCCTATCTGCATGTGTGTATCGTGTATGCTTGCTAGCGTGGGTGCCTCATGTATCCATAGGCGTTAACCAAATTAGAATTTAAGTTGAACAAAATTTCACTTTGTTCTTTAAACTTGAGAACGTGTTTGTGCTGGTTTCTTTGCCTTATAATTGGAAAGCAGTGAACAAGGATTCACCAAGGGGGAGCTAAAAAACACGGTGTGTTTAAAATGAAACCCTGTACAGTAAGACCAGGTGAAGGCTGAAAGAGACTCTGAGTCACCTTTCGCACCTGCTCATAACACCTGATAACTCTGTATCTCACCTGTTCCAGGAAGGGACAGTGTGCGATCCCAGTTTGGACCAATGCCGAAAACAAAAGTTGTTTGTCCTTGTGTTTGAATTATTACAAAGCCCAAGAGATGCCCTTGATAATAATACCCAAAGCTGAAAAACATTCACTACATTCTCCAAGGGTAGACACACCTTTTTAAAACAAAGACTTTTTCAAACTCCCTCCTGCTCACTCGATCCTTTCCTAAGGTTCTCAAAGCTGTGGAGCTCCTCATCTCCCTCAGTCTACAGACCCTCTCCCCTCCTCCTCCTCCTCATCTCCCTCAGTCTACAGACCCTCTCCCCTCCTCCTCCTCCTCATCTCCCTCAGTCTACAGACCCTCTCCCCTCCTCCTCCTCCTCATCTCCCTCAGTCTACAGGCCCTCTCCCCTCCTCCTCCTCCTCATCTCCCTCAGTCTACAGACCCTCTCCCCTCCTCCTCCTCCTCATCTCCCTCAGTCTACAGACCCTCTCCCCTCCTCCTCCTCCTCATCTCCCTCAGTCTACAGACCCTCTCCCCTCCTCCTCCTCCTCATCTCCCTCAGTCTACAGACCCTCTCCCCTCCTCCTCCTCCTCATCTCCCTCAGTCTACAGACCCTCTCCCCTCCTCCTCCTCCTCATCTCCCTCAGTCTACAGACCCTCTCCCCTCCTCCTCCTCCTCATCTCCCTCAGTCTACAGACCCTCTCCCCTCCTCCTCCTCCTCATCTCCCTCAGTCTACAGACCCTCTCCCCTCCTCCTCCTCCTCATCTCCCTCAGTCTACAGACCCTCTCCCCTCCTCCTCCTCCTCATCTCCCTCAGTCTACAGACCCTCTCCCCTCCTCCTCCTCCTCATCTCCCTCAGTCTACAGGCCCTCTCTCCTCCTCCTCCTCCTCATCTCCCTCAGTCTACAGACCCTCTCTCCTCCTCCTCCTCCTCATCTCCCTCAGTCTACAGACCCTCTCCCCTCCTCCTCCTCATCTCCCTCAGTCTACAGACCCTCTCCCCTCCTTCCCTCTCCCTCAGTCTACAGACCCTCTCCCCTCCTCCTCCTCCCCTCTCCCTCAGTCTACAGACCCTCTCCCCTCCTCCTCCCCTCTCCTCAGTCTACAGACCCTCTCCCCTCCTCCCCTCTCCCTCAGTCTACAGACCCTCTCCCCTCCTCCTCCTCCCCGCTCCCTCAGTCTACAGACCCTCTCCCTTCCTCCTCCTCCCTTCTCCCTCAGTCTACAGATCCTCACCTCTCCGCCACCTCCTCATCTCCCTCAGTCTACAAACCCACTCCCCTCCTCCTCCTCCCCTCTCCCTCAGTCTACAGATCCTCACCTCTCCGCCACCTCCTCATCTCCCTCAGTCTACAAATCCTCTCCCCTCCTCCTCCTCATCTCCCTCAGTCTACAGACCCTCTCCCCTCCTCCCCTCTCCCTCAGTCTACAGACCCTCTCCCCTCCTCCTCCTCCCCTCTCCCTCAGTCTACAGACCCTCTCCCCTCCTCCCCTCTCCCTCAGTCTACAGACCCTCTCCCCTCCTCCTCCTCCCCTCTCCCTCAGTCTACAGATCCTCTCCCCTCCTCCTCCTCCCCTCTCCCTCAGTCTACAGACCCTCTCCCCTCCTCATCCTCCCCTCTCCCTCAGTCTACAGATCCTCTCCCCTCCTCCTCCCCTCTCCCTCAGTCTACAGATCCTCTCCCCTCCTCCTCCTCCTCATCTCCCTCAGTCTACAGACCCTCTTCCCTCCTCATCCTCCCCTCTCCCTCAGTCTACAGATCCTCTCCCCTCCTCCTCCTCCTCATCTCCCTCAGTCTCCTGCACCCCCTCTTTATCACCTCCCATCTTCGCCGCTCCTCTCATCCTCCCCTGCCCTCTATCCACCTTCCCCTCCCTCCACCCCCTCCCCTCCCAATCCCCACCCTCTCCCCTCTCTCTCTCTCTCCCTCCCATCCCCTCGTTTCCCCCTCCCCTTCCCCTTGCCCTTGTTACCCACTCTTGGTAATGTTGTGATGTCTTGCTTCCCCCGCTGTCCAGGTGAGGTGTGTGAAGCTGGATCAGCCAGTCTCATGTCTGTCTTTGCGGAGAAGGCCTGCATTCGGAAGGAGCCTCTGGGTAAGGTGGTGGGAAGTCATCGATACAAAGTCAACAACAAATTTGATGGGCGCTACCCTGTCCAGGACATCAACCACATATTAAAGGAGGCGGAGAGGATGGTAGGAGAGGAGGTCTGTTACAGTGTCACCTCCGCAAACTGTGAGCACTTTGTCACAGACCTACGATACGGAGTGGCCAAGTCTGAACAGGTTAGTTCCTATCTCACACGCTTCACCCCGTCTGTCTCGCACGCTTCACCCCGTCTGTCTCGCACGCTTCACCCCGTCTGTCTCGCACGCTTCACCCCGTCTGTCTCGCACGCTTCACCCCGTCTGTCTCGCACGCTTCACCCCGTCTGTCTCGCACGCTTCACCCCGTCTGCCCAGGAGCAGACCGACGAGGAGATCCTCCTCCCGGCCAAAGCTCCTCCGCACCGGGTGCCCAAAGATCAGGAGCGTGGGACTGAAGTGCAGCCAGAATTTGAGGAGCAGCCCCTTCAGATACTCAAATAGGGGCTGCAACCTCGCACACTCCGTATAAATGTGGAACACGGACTCGTCCAGGCCGCAGAAAGTACAGGCGGCCTGGGAGTCCGTGAACCTACTTAAAAGTCTATTGCACGGGACTGCTCTGTGCAGCACCCTCCACCCCAGGTCCCCGATGTAAATGGGGGAAGACTCCCGCGTAGAGAGACCTCCATCGGGGTTTCCCCTCGCCGCCAGATGGCAACACGGACCGCCAGGGCGTGTCCGGCCGGCTGACGAGGGCGAGGAAGTGGAGAGTGTGCAGGAGCAGCCCGTACAGGAAACCCCTCCGCGCCGATTGGAATGGCACGGAGGGCATTTCCGAGAGGCGGCTCGGGTTGTGCGGGACCGGCTCCCGAGGAGGGTTTCGGGGCCTGGGTCCGATGAGCAGTTCCGGCCGAGCGGGGGTCAGCTCGACCGGGAGCGCTCCGCACTCCTAAGCCCCCTCGCCACCCGCAGTGAGGGGCGTCCCGGGGGTTTCGGCTACTCCTACGCCCGCCGGACCGTCCCCGGAGTCGGCCTCCCGGACAGCCGAGGCGCTCTCCTCCGCCGGCGGGGGAGCGCCCTGACTGGAGGCGACCCAACCCCCCGTGATGTACCTGTCCTGGGAGTGTTTGATGATGACAAGGTGTTTCATAATTTTTTCTCACGTTGTCCTGCTTGTTCCCTCTTTAGGTGGATGATGTGATGTTTGCCGCGAAGGCTTCAATGGGGGTCCTTGCCGTGGGGGCGTTTGCCGGTCTGTTCTACCAGCTGATGAAGCGAAAGGACCAACAGAAGGAGTGATGGGATCCTCGGTTGGGGGGGCGTGGCGTTGAGGAATGGGGGGGTCGGGGGCGATGGTGGGGGGGGCCCTTGACAGACATGGTGACATCCCAGGATCTGCCTCACCTTCTATTTGATGCCCAGGGGAGGGAGGGAGGGTGGGTGTGAGAGGTGTGTGTGAGCTCAGTAACAGAAGGGGGAATGTGATTGTGGGACGCAAGCTGAGCATCGGAGATGGGAGTCCGAGAGGCCGGACCGAGGAAGGTTTAAATATATTTAAACTTGCTTCTTTCTCTCTGAATGAATCCCCTTACACCTCCCTCCTTCCCCCCCCCCAACACCTCCTCCCTCAGACATCTTCAGTGCATTTGAAATGCCGCCTGGTTTTGTTTTTACAGCGAGTCCTGTTCTCCCTCCTCTCTCTCATCAATAAAGGGGATATTGTGTGTGTTTGTAACTGGATTCTGTGACCTGTCGTCACTTCAACTGTAAACTCTGCCCCCGAACCTCACCTCACTCGGACTCGCCCGGAAGGCAGTGGAATTCCACAGGTGTCCTCCCCAAGCTGCCAGTCTCCGGCTACGCACCAGCTATTCTGCCATGTGGGGGAGGTAAAGACACAGATCGCCCATTCCCATCCTCGCCCGGGTCCCGTTGCCCCTCCTGTTTAAAAACCCCGGGGGGCGCCTGACTCCCAATCACCTGTGAGCTGCGGGCAGCTAACTCAGTGGTGGAGAGAGAGGGGTGGAGGGGGGTTGTGGGCAAACAGAAGGGCTACTGCTTGTGGTAACAAGGGTGTCCATATTCTGTCCCCTCGTTCCCCCCCTCTGGGCGGGGAGGAGCTGAGATTAAGCACCCAGTGGGTTCAGGCTCCCAGGCCCTGCCCCTCAGCCTTATTCCTTCAGACCGTTCTTTAATGATTTTCTGAAGAGGTGCCTTTCTCTTTGGTTTTGAACGTGCATATTGGACAAAAGTGTGAGAAAACTGAGGGAGTGCCCTCTCTCTCACTGAACTGCGAGAGTTAACCACAGCACCAGTCACTGTTCAGCAATAAGTAAAATAAAAAATTCCTTTTTAATCGACGGCTGTTTGTTTACACTACACGATCTCGTATTTATCCGGTGCAGACACAGTCCAGGGCCCTGCTGCTCAGCAAGGACATATTGTCCTGGGAGAGGGTGCAGTGCAGAATAACCAGAATGATCCCAGGGATAAAAGGGTTAATTTACGATGACGGGTCGCACAGACTGGGCTTGTATTCCCTCGAGTGTAGAAGATTAAGGGGTTGATCTAATCGAGGGGTTTAAGATGATTAAAGGATTCGATCGGGTCGATAGAGAGAAACTATTTCCTCTGGTCGGGGGGGAGTGCAGAACAAGGGGGCAGAACCTTCAAATTCGAGCCAGGGCCATTCAGGGGTGATGTCAGGAAACACTTCTTCACACAAAGGGGAGTGGAAATTGGGAACTCTTCCCCCCCCCCCCCCCCCCCCCCCAGAAAGCTGTCAAGGCTGGGCGAGGAAGCTGCAGGTAGGTCAAAAAAGCAGCATTTCTTCACACAAAAGCCGGGTCAATTGGAAGACTGAGGTCGATGTATTTTTATTGGGTAAGGGGATTTAATACATTCTCAGATTGGGTGGTTTGATGGAACTGAGTGTTTTGCTGGGGCAGTTCGCAGTCAGCTATAGTGATCTGGAGACACGTACAGTCCCAAACCAGGTAAGGAAGGCAGTTAGCCTCCCTCGGGGACATTAATTTTTAATGACAATTCAAGGTCACTTTGCCTGGGCCTGGATTATTTAAAACCATATTCGATTGCCCTGGTGGGGATTGCAACCCGCATTCTCTGGATTACCAGTCGAGTGACACGATTCTTCCCACCAGAAGGGGCATGGCACAAAGATGGATAAGTGGAGTTGAATGCAGTTTGGCCATGATTTAATTGAATGCTGGAACAGGCTCGAGGGGCTGAATGGCCTCCTGCTTGTATGAATTGTGGAATGCAACACGAGAGTTTCGGGATTGTGAAGGGCAGGTTTGGGAGAGTCCCCAGGAAGTATATTTTTGGCGGAGTGACAACTGGAACACTGCAGAGCAACAATGAGAGTGTTTATGAACAGGACTTATTGTCAGCAAACAGCTGGAATCGGGAAGCTGGCAGTGAGTCACGATCAAATTGGATAAATGACCTTCCTGGCTCAAGCTGTGGGAATCTTAACACCCAAACCAACAGGCAAACGGGATCTCGGTTTAACATATAATCCAAAAGGTGGCATCTTCGACAGTGCGGCACACCCTCAGTACTGACCCTCCGACAGTGCAGCACTCCCTCAGTACTGACCCTCCGACAGTGTGTCGCTCCCTCGGTACTGACCATCCGACAGTGCGGCACTCCCTCGGTACTGACCCTCTTGACAGTGCGGCGCTCCCCTCGGTACTGACCCTCCGACAGTGCGGCGCTCCCTCAGTACTGACCTTCCGACAGTGTGGCGCTCCCTCGGTACTGACCCTCCGACAGTGCGGCGCTCCCTTGGTACTGACCCTCCGACAGTGCGGCGCTCCCTCGGTACTGACCCTCCGACAGTGCGGCGCTCCCTCGGTACTGACCCTCCGACAGTGCGGCGCTCCCTCGGTACTGACCCTCCGACAGTGCGGCGCTCCCTCGGTACTGACCCTCCGACAGTGCGGCACTCCCTCGGTACTGACCCTCCGACAGTGCGGCACTCCCTCGGTACTGACCCTCCGACAGTGCGGCGCTACCTCGGTACTGACCCTCTGACAGTGCGGCGCTCCCTCGGTACTGACCCTCTGACAGTGCGGCACTCCCTCGGTACTGACCCTCTGACAGTGCGGCACTCCCTCGGTACTGACCCTCCGACAGTGCGGCGCTACCTCGGTACTGACCCTCTGACAGTGCGGCGCTCCCTCAGTACTGACCCTCTGACAGTGCGGCACTCCCTCGGCACTGACCCTCCGACAGTGCAGCACACCCTGAGTACTGACCCTCCGACAGTGCGGCACTCCCTGAGTACTGACCCTCCGACAGTGCGGCACACCCTGAGTACTGACCCTCTGACAGTGCGGCACTCCCTGAGTACTGACCCTCTGACAGTGCGGCACTCCCTGCGTACTGCACTGGGGAGTGTGTGCTGCAAATCTGTGCTCGAGACTCAATCCGTGAGAGGTGAGAAAGTGATGCCCTTTGAGCTGTAATGGATATAAGCAAGTGGAGTAGGAGGAGGCCATTCAGCCCCTCGAGCTGCTCCTGCCATTTAATAATGACATTATCTTATAAATGTAATGCATTACATTATAAATGTCGTGGAATATATATATATAATTTTTTATTAATATAGTAGGGATATATAATTATAAATATAGTATAAATATATACGTGTTATATTTGCAGTATTATATTGATTTGAGAACTGCAATTGCCATTGGAATCCAGCAAGGCTGGACTGGGAGGACCGAGAAGGGAGGGTTATCTCTTGCACCTCTGCCGCGCCCTCGTTAGCCTGCGACGCGCGGGGCCCCCTGGGGATTGTCGTTTGCCGACCGCGTGTGCGGCTGGGGGTGGGGGGGGGCGGGACTACAACTCCCAGAAGGCCGAGCGGTAGAGGGGAGCTGGACCCGTGTTGGCACCTGGTTGCCTGGCAACCAGAGAGAGGGAGAGAGAGAGAGATGGGGGGGGGGGGGGGGATGGTAGCAGATTATTATTAATAATAATAATGGTGGTTTTTGGAATTTATATAACTTACTGAAGGAGCTGGGAGAGTCTGAAGGGTGAGGCTGTGAAAGGTGAATTTACAGAAAATTTCAGATTAGTCTGAGTTAATGTAATATTTATAAAAGAGAGTGAAAGGGATAAACCAATTTGGAATAAAACCAAATAAACCATTTAACTTCAAATAATCAACAAAATCAAGAACTCCACATCAATTCAATAAATAATCACAATCAGTGACTTAAAATCAATAACTTAAAACCATCATAATAATCAGGTTCACCTCAATAAACGACAATAAATAACTTCGGAGTCACAAAATAGTTGAGGGCAATCACAAAAATAATGACTTAAAGCGGTCAAAACAATAACAAATCATCTACAGAAACAAATTAACATCAATAACGTCAAATTAAATGTTAAAATGTTAACTTCAAGTCGATAATTTGGGATAATCGATCAAAATAATGTCTTGTTTCGCAGCTGAATATCAAATAGTTGAAAATCGGTAATTTAAAATCATCAAATTAAACAATTTAACATCAACAACGTAAAATAAACAACTTTGAAATCACAAAATCAATAGTTTGGATCAATAACTTAAAATGAATAACTTAAAATAGTCAAAATAATGACTATAATAATAATTAATAAGTATAAAAGCAAGGGAGTTATGGTAAACCTTTATAAAACACTGATTTGGCCTCAGCTGGAATATTGCATTCAATCTCGGGCGCTGCCCTTTAGGTAAGATGTGAAGGGATTAGAGAGGATGCAGAAAAGGATGAGGAACTTGAGTTATTTGGATAGGTTGGAGAAGCTGGGACTGTTTCCCTTGGAGAGGGGAAGATTTAGAGGAGATTTGATAGAGGTGTTCAAAATCATGAGGGGTCTGGACAGAGTAGATGGAGAGAAACTGTTCCCATTGGAGGAACAAAGGGCACAGAGTTAATGGCGACATGAGGGAAAATGTCACTCGCTCAGAGCGAGTGGTTAGAATCTGGAATGCACTGCCTGAGAGTGCGATACAGGCAGCTTCAATTGTGGCTATCAAAAGGGAATTGGATAAACACCTGAAGAGAAAAAAAATGAATTTGAGCTCGACGGGGAAAAGGCGGGAGAGTGGGACGAGCTAAATTGCTCTTGAGGAGATCTGGCATGGCTCGGAAGGGCAGAACAGCTTCCGTCAGTGCTGTAAACATTCTGTGATTCGAACATAAAATCAATCAGATGAATAACTTTATAAACAAATAACTCAAAATAAATCACTTAAAATGAATAACTTAAAATTAATATCTTAACATTAATAGCATTAAAACTGAATTGCTTAACATTAACTTAAAGAACAAAATCACCAACTTAAAAATACTTACAATCATTAATAGAGAATTAATAACAAAGTCAGCAACTTTTTTTTAAAAAGGCAATAACTTTTAATCAGATTTTTGAAATCTATTGCTGTGAAATAAATGTTTATGTGCTGGATTAATAACTTGGTTTACACGTGAAGAAACACAGGAAAAAGTTGTAGATTTTTTAAATTCATTGGCTTATGTCAAAATACTAAACCCCAAAATTGATTTAATCTCCTATATTAAGCACTATATTTAATTTAATTTTAAGAATGAGCTTTTGCGTTGATAACTCAAGTCAATTTGATGGGGCAAAAGCAATTTGGAGATTTATAATGGGTTGAAATTTGTATGAATTATCAGGGAAATCTCAAAATGGTTGCCCCAGTTCATTAACCAAAGTTTGAATCGAGGTTTATTAGATCACAACACTAGGTTGGGAAAAACGCAGGATAAATTTGGAAGGTCAGATTTTACGAATTTTTAAAAATGATATAGCCACTCAGTTTCTATTTAAAAAAATACATCTTTCAGTGATTTTTAACGTGCTCGGATCTATATGGGTTGATAAGTTTTTAACAAACAACTTTTCCACCAGATTTTGAACAGTAATTTAATGAAATGCGAGGTATATTTCTCTATTATTAATATTTCAGTCGAGATACAAGATTCAGAAATTGAAGTAAATAAGGAGAAACTGTTTCCAGTAGCAGGAGGGTCGGTAACCAGAGAGACACAGATTGAAGAGAATTGGTAAAAGAACCAGAGGGGGAGATGAGGAGAATTTTTTTTTACACAGTGAGTTGTTGTGATCTGGAACGTGCTGCCTGAAAGGGCGTGGGAAGCAGATTCAATAGTAACTTTCAAAAGGGGAATTGGATAAATAGTTGAAAAGGAGGTATTTGCAGAGCTGTGGGGGAAAGAGCAGGGGGGGGAGTGGGACTGATTGGAGAGATCTTTCAAAGAGCCAGCACAGACACGATGGGCAGAATGGGCCTCCTCCTGTGCTGGAGGGTTCAAAATACATATTTGAGTCTTTTTAATGGGTTCAGTCATGACATATAAACCTCAGCATCACTTCTCAGAAAGTACGATTGCCAAACAGATAATTGTCCCGTGCTTTCGGTATTGTGTTGTTTTATTTCTTCCATCCCTTTTGAATTACAGGTTTTCCTGACGTCAGATTATCGCAGACTAGCAGCCTCTTAGCCGAAACGTCCGCAAATCCGTCAAGGCGAATTTGGCAAGGGTGGATTTTCTTCTCTGAGGTTGTTGCACAGTGCCCTGTCACTTGCGCGTGTTTGAGATCGGACAGGTGTGGAGATTTTGTTAAAACCCTTCCTGGTGGGGGAGCAGAGCGCGGAATGAAGCTGCTGTTGCCCTTGACTGATGGGGCGACTGTGCCATTTCTCCGAATGTTTTACCTCCGTCAACCCCCCCCCCACCCCCCCCCCCCCCCCCCCCGCCACGTGTGTGTGCGTGTGTAGATGTGTGTGTGTGGATGTTCAACAGATCCTGGCTACACTAAGTGCCTGACCATTTGTGGCTAGACCCTGAATTTCAACGGGCCATTCAAATGTGGTGGGCATCACAGCCGAACATCATCCTGCCCCCAGTGAACTGTTCTTCCATGGGCGAGGGTGGGGGGTTACTAGAGCAGAGCCTGAGGGAGCGCCACACTGTCGGAGGGTCAGTACTGAGGGAGCGCCACACTGTCAGAGGGTCAGTACTGAGGGAGCGCCGCATTGTCAGAGGGTCAGTACTGAGGGAGCGCCGCACTGTCGGAGGGTCAGTACTGAGGGAGGCGCCGCACTGTCGGAGGGTCAGGTACTGAGGGAGTGCCCGCACTGTCGGAGGGTCAGTTACTGAGGGAGTGCCGCACTGTCGGAGGGTCAGTACTGAGAGAGTGCCGCACTGTCGGAGGGTCAGTACTGAGGGAGTGCCGCACTGTCGGAGGGTCAGTACTGAGGGAGCGCCGCACTGTCGGAGGGTCAGTACTGAGGGAGTGCCGCACTGTCGGAGGGTCAGTACTGAGGAGTGCCGCACTGTCGGAGGGTCCAGTACTGAGAGTGTGCCGCACTGTCGGAGGGTCAGTACTGAGGAGTGCCGCACTGTCGGAGGGTCAGTACTGAGGGTAGCGCCGCACTGTCGGAGGGTCAGTACTGAGGGAGCGCCGCACTGTCGGAGGGTCAGTACTGAGGGAGTGCCGCACTGTCGGAGGGTCAGTACTGAGGGAGGCCGCACTGTCGGAGGGTCAGTACTGAGGGAGTGCCACACTGTCGGAGGGTCAGTACTGAGGGAGCGCCACACTGTCAGAGGGTCAGTACTGAGGGAGCGCCGCATTGTCAGAGGGTCAGTACTGAGGGAGCGCGCACTGTCGGAGGGTCAGTACTGAGGGAGCGCCGCACTGTCGGAGGGTCAGTACTGAGGGAGTGCCGCACTGTCGGAGGGGTCAGTACTGACGGAGCGCCGCATTGTCAGAGGGTCAGTACTGAGGGAGCGCCGCACTGTCGGAGGGTCAGTACTGAGGGAGCGCCGCACTGTCGGAGGGTCAGTACTGAGGGGAGCGCCGCACTGTCGGAGGGTCAGTACTGAGGGAGCGCCCGCACTGTCGGAGGGTCAGTACTGAGGGAGCGCCGCACTGTCGGAGGGTCAGTACTGAGGGAGTGCCGCACTATCGGAGGGTCAGTACTGAGGGAGTGCCGCACTGTCGTAGGGGTCAGTACTGAGGGAGCGCCGACACTGTCGGAGGGTCAGTACTGAGGGGAGCGCCGCACTGTCGGAGGGTCAGTACTGAGGGAGCGGCCGCACTGTCGGAGGGTCAGTACTGGGGGAGTGCCGCACTGTCGGAGGGTCAGTACTGAGGGAGCGCCGCACTGTCGGAGGGTCAGTACTGAGGGAGTGCCGCATTGTCGGAGGGTCAGTACTGAGGGAGTGCCGCATTGTCGGAGGGTCAGTACTGAGGGAGTACCGCACTGTCGGAGGGTCCGGTACTGAGGGAGTGCCGCACTGTCGGAGGGTCAGTACTGAGGGAGCGCCGCATCGTCGGAGGGTCAGTACTGAGGGGAGCGCCGCACTGTCGGAGGGTCAGTACTGAGGGAGTGCCGCACTGTCGGAGGATCAGTACTGAGGGAGTGCCGCACTGTCGGAGGGTCAGTACTGAGGGAGTGCCGCACTGTCGGAGGATCAGTACTGAGGGAGTGCCGCACTGTCGGAGGGTCAGTACTGAGGGAGTACCGCACTGTCGGAGGGTCAGTACTGAGGGAGTGCCGCACTGTCGGAGGGTCAGTACTGAGGGAGCGCCGCACTGTCGGAGGGTCAGTACTGGGGAGTGCCGCACTGTCGGAGGGTCAGTACTGAGGGAGCGCCGCACTGTCGGAGGGTCAGTACTGAGGGAGTGCCGCATTGTCGAGAGGGTCAGTACTGAGGGAGTGCCGCATTGTCGGAGGGTCAGTACTGAGGGAGTACCGCACTGTCGGAGGGTCGGTACTGAGGGAGTGCCGCACTGTCGGAGGGTCAGTACTGAGGGAGCGCCGCATCGTCGGAGGGTCAGTACTGAGGGAGCGCCGCACTGTCGGAGGGTCAGTACTGAGGGAGTGCCGCACTGTCGGAGGATCAGTACTGAGGGTAAGTGCCGCACTGTCGGAGGGTCAGTACTGAGGGAGTGCCGCACTGTCGGAGGATCAGTACTGAGGGAGTGCCGCACTGTCGGAGGGTCAGTACTGAGGGAGTACTCGCACTGTCGGAGGGTCAGTACTGAGGGAGTGCCGCACTGTCGGAGGGTCAGTACTGAGGGAGCGACACACTGTCGGAGGGTCAGTACTGAGGGAGTGCTGCACTGTCGGAGGTGCCGTCTTTCAGATGAGACATTAAACCGAGGCCCCTGTCTGCCCCTCTAGGGTGGGTGTAAAAGATCTCACGGTCACTATTGAAGAAGAGCAGGGGAGTTCTCCCCGGTGTCCTGGGGACAATATTTATCCCTCAACCAACATCACTAAAAACAGATGATCCGGGTCATTATCACATTGCTGTTTGTGGGATCTTGCTGTGCGCAAATAGGCGGCCGTGTTTCGTACATTACAACAGTGACCGCACTTCAGAAGTATTTAATTGGCTGTGAGAGGCTTTGGGACGTCCTGAGGGGGTGAAAGGTGCTAGTGGAATGGAAGTTGTTGTTACTCGACAGGCCGTTTTGCTGTTCTGTCCAGTCCTGCTCCATCAGTGAATAACTCGGAGCCCCCTGCTCTGTTCCCGTTCTGCAGGGGCTGCTGACATGACGTGCGAGTTGGCCAAGGCTTTGCAAATCATCCATGTCCGTAAGGAGGATCACAGCTTCTTGCTTGATGAGAAGGCGCTCGAGAGCATCCTCCTGCGAGAACCCGTCCGCGACCTCAATGTGATGGTGCTGTCAGTCGCTGGTGCCTTCCGCAAGGGCAAATCCTTCTTACTAGACTTCATGTTACGATTCTTGTACAAACAGGTACTGGCCGTTGTATCCCAGTACAGGCCACTCAGCTTAAAAGGGGCACTGAATGCGGCTTAAAGGAGGAGAGGGAGAGGCGGAGAGGTTTAGGGAGGGAATTCCAGAGCTTAGGGCCCCAGGCAGCTGAAGGCACGGCCG
This sequence comes from Heterodontus francisci, assembly GCF_036365525.1. Taxonomy (NCBI): domain Eukaryota; kingdom Metazoa; phylum Chordata; class Chondrichthyes; order Heterodontiformes; family Heterodontidae; genus Heterodontus; species Heterodontus francisci. The sequence goes on from NC_090414.1 coordinate 23,746,961, forward strand.
CCAATGGTGAGCGATGGGAATCGGGGGATGGACAAGAGGGCGGAATTGGAGGGAGCGCAGAGATCTCGGAGCGTTGTAGGGGCTGGAGGAGGTTACAGAGAATGGGAGGGTTGTCGGGGCTGTAGGAGGTTACAGAGAATGGGAGGGTTGTCGGGGCTGGAGAGGTTACAGAGATAGGGAGGGTTGTAGGGAATGGAGGAGGTTACAGAGATAGGGAGGGTTCTAGGGGCTGGAGGAGGTTACAGAGATAGGGAGGGTTGTAGTGGCTGGAGGAGGTTACAGAGATAGGGAGGGTTGTCGGGGCTGGAGGAGGTTACAGAGATAGGGAGGGTGTGGGGCTGGAGGAGGTTACAGAGATAGGGAGGGTTGTAGGGGCTGGAGGAGGTTACAGAGATAGGGAGGGTTGTTGGGGCCGGAGGAGGTTACAGAGATAGGGAGGGTTGTTGGGGCCGGAGGAGGTTACAGAGATAGGGAGAGTTGCAGGGGCTGGAGGAGGTTACAGAGGTAGGGAGAGTTGTAGGGGCTGGAGGAAGTTACAGAGATAGGAGGGTTGTAGGGGCTGGAGGAGGTTACAGAGATAGGGAGGGTTGTTGGGGCCGGAGGAGGTTACAGAGATAGGAGGGTTGTAGTGGCTGGAGGAGGTTACAGAGATAGGGAGGCTTGTCGGGGCTGGAGGAGGTTACAGAGATAGGGAGGGTTGTAGGGGCTGGAGGAGGTTACAGAGATAGGGAGGGTTGTAGTGGCTGGAGGAGGTAACAGAGATAGGGTGGGTTGTTGGGGCTGGAGGAGGTTTACAGAGATAGGGAGGGTTGTAGGGGATGGAGGAGGTTACAGAGATAGGGAGGGTTGTTGGGGCCGGAGGAGGTTACAGAGATAGGGAGAGTTGCAGGGGCTGGAGGAGGTTACAGAGATAGGGAGAGTTGTAGGGGCTGGAGGAAGTTACAGAGATAGGGAGGGTTGTTGGGGCCGGAGGAGGTTACAGAGATAGGGAGGGTTGTAGTGGCTGAGGAGGTTACAGAGATAGGAGGCTTGTCGGGGCTGGAGGAGGTTACAGAGATAGGGAGGGTTGTTGGGGCTGGAGGAGGTTACAGAGATAGGGAGGGTTGTAGGGGATGGAGAAGGTTACAGAGATAGGGTTGTAGGGGCTGGAGGAGGTTACAGAGATAGGGAGGGTTGTTGGGCTGGAGGAGGTTACAGAGATAGGGAGGGTTGTTGGGGCCAGAGGAGGTTACAGAGATAGGGAGAGTTGCAGGGGGCTGGAGGAGGTTACAGAGATAGGGAGAGTTGTAGGGGCTGGAGGAAGTTACAGAGATAGGAGGGTTGTTGGGGCCGGAGGAGGTTACAGAGATAGGGAGGGTTGTAGTGGCTGGAGGAGGTTACAGAGATAGGGAGGCTTGTCGGGGCTGGAGGAGGTTACAGAGATAGGGAGGGTTGTAGGGGATGGAGGAGGTTACAGAGATGGGGAGGGTTGTAGGGGATGGAGAAGGTTACAGAGATAGGGAGGTTGTAGGGGCTGGAGGAGGTTACAGAGATAGGGAGGGTTGTAGGGGATGGAGGAGGTTACAGAGATAGGGAGGGTTGTTGGGGCTGGAGGAGGTTACAAAGATAGGGAGGAGGCGAGGAGGCCACGGAGGCTGGTTAGGTCAGTGAGCACAGTGGGTGATGGGTGAATGGGACTTGGTGTGAGGTAGGATACAGGTCCAGCAGAGTTTGCGATGAGTGGACATTTACTGAGAGACCCGAGAGTCTGAGACGCGGCCCCCCGCCCCCCTCCCGACCCACCCCCAGGACCTGGTCACACAGGAGTCTGCACCGTAATAGTTTCTCACTTTGTGTCTACAGAAAATTGGATCCTCAACGAACTGGATGGGAAGGATGACAAGCCCTTGACTGGATTCTCATGGCGAGGTGGCTCCGATCCAGACACCAATGGGATCCAGATGTGGACAGAAGTGTTCATTGTGCAGCAGCCAAGCGTAGAAAGGTACAGAGGCACGCTGACCTTGTCTCCTTTATTCCTTCCCTTCGGTATCACTGGGTAAAGTCTTCTTGTCGGTGTCTCCTTTCAGTAGTTCCTGGTCCCGAGTACCTCTCACTCCTGGCATTACTTTATTCATGCACTGTGATTCATTGGATCATTCTCTCTGTCTCTCTCTGGCTCCCCCTCTCTTTCTCTCTATATCTCCCTCTCTCCCTCACTCTCTCTCACCCGAGTCTGAAAGTTGTGGGTTTGAGCCCCCAATCCAGATGGCATAGGCTCCCTAATCCGGTGAGTACTGAGGGGAGCACCGCACTGCCAGAGGGTCAGTACTGAGGGAGCGACGCACTGTCGGAGGGTCAGTACTGAGGGAGTGCTGCACTGCCAGAGGGTCAGTACTGAGGGAGTGCCGCATTGTTGGAGGGTCAGTACTGAGGGAGTGCCGCACTGCGGAGGGTCAGTACTGAGAGAGCGCCGCACTGCCAGAGGGTCAGTACTGAGGGAGCGACGCACTGTCGGAGGGTCAGTACTGAGGGAGTGCCGCACTGCCAGAGGGTCAGTACTGAGGGAGCGCCGCATTGTTGGAGGGTCAGTACTGAGGGAGCGACGCACTGTCGGAGGGTCAGTACTGAGGGATAGTGCCGCACTGCCGGAGGGTCAGTACTGAGGGAGTGCCGCACTGCCGGAGGGTCAGTACTGAGGGAGTGCCGCACTGCCAGAGGGTCAGTACTGAGGGAGCGACACACTGTCGGAGGGTCAGTACTGAGGGGAGTGCCGCACTGCCAGAGGGTCAGTACTGAGGGAGTGCTGCACTGTCGGAGGGTCAGTACTGAGGGAGCGCCGCACTGTCGGAGGGTCAGTACTGAGGGAGCGCCGCACTGTCGGAGGGTCTGTATTGAGGGAGTGCTGCACTGTTGGAGGATCAGTACTGAGGGAGCGCCGCACTGTCGGAGGGTCAGTACTGAGGGAGTGCTGCACTGTCGGAGGGTCAGTACTGAGGGAGCGCTGCCACTGTCGGAGGGTCAGTACTGAGGAAGTGCTGCACTGTCGGAGAGTCAGTACTGAGGGAGTGCCACACTGTCGGAGGGTCAGTACTGAGGGAGCGCCGCGCTGTCGGAGGGTCAGTCCTGAGGGAGCGCCACACCGTCGGAGGGTCAGTACTGAGGGTGTGCTGCACTGTCGGAGGGTCAGTACTGAGGGAGTGCCGCACTGTCGGACGGTCAGTACTGAGGGAGAGCTGCACTGTCGGAGGGTCAGTACTGAGGGAGAGCTGCACTGTTGGATGGTCAGTACTGAGGGGTGCCGCACTGTTGTGGGGTCAGTACTGAGGGAGTGCTGCACTGTCGGAGGGTCAGTACTGAGGGAGTGCCGCACTGTCGGAGTGCCGTCTTTCAGATGAGACATTAAACCGAGGCCCCCGTCTGCCCTCTCGGGTGGGTGTAAAAGATCCCACGGACACTATTGGAAGAAGAGCAGGGGAGTTCTCCCCGGTGTCCTGGGACAATATTTATCCCTCAACCAACATCACTAAAAACAGATGATCTGGTTCATTATCACATTGCTGTTTGTGGGATCTTGCTGTGCGCAAATTGACTGCTGCATTTCCCACAATACAACAGTGACCACAGTGCAAAGAAAAGTACTTCATTGTCTCTAAGGCACATCCTTCCGATGTGTCAGGTGTTTTAGAAATGGTAGACTGCTGTTTTGCTTTTTTCAGGATGTTTCAATGTTTCTCTTTACCTCTATCGTGATGCTGGGTCTTTCTATTTCAGTAAGTTTGAGCAAGCGTTTACCTCTGGGTTATCACTGGAGCCCCTCATACTGCTCTAGGTTAACAGGTAGAGACCTCCTCGAGGGAGCAGGTTAGTGAGTGAGTATCATCCGCCAAATAGCTTTTACCCTGTCCTTCCCCTCCAGGTTGCAGTGGTGCTCATGGATACTCAGGGGAGCCTTTGACAGCCAATCGACCGTGAAGGACTGTGCCACCATCTTTGCCCTCAGTACCATGACAAGCTCAGTGCAGGTAGGGAGGGGAATGAGACAGATATGGCGGGGAGGTTTGGCCGGGCCAGATGGCGGGAAGGGGGAAGAAAGCGTGTTTTCGAAGGAGTGCCTGAGCTGAGGGAGGCTGTAGCCCAGAGACACAAGAGCCTTGAGTGATTCACTCGTGCCAGCTCAGCAGGTGAATGAGCCTGATCCAGCAGGTTTAGCCACTCTGGAACGTTCTTGCCAGTTTCTTCTGGGTAGTTTCAGTTTTCATTGCCGCTTTCTGCACCCACCCTGTCCTTGCTGATACTTTTTGCTTTCCCCAGGATTGGTTCCTGGTGTTGACAATACTGTTGGCCTCAGCACCTCTGGGTTGTGGGTTGTGGGTGGGGGTGCTGGGGAGGCAAAGGGTGTGGGGTATCAGCCAGGCGCTGCTCTGAAACACAGCAATTCCCCCCTCCCCTCACTGGAAAGCGTGCGTGTCCAAAATTGGACGTTGATGCGATGCCCTCTGTGGTTAAATAGCCAACCACCGCTCATTGTCCAGATTCACACATGAAGATTGGCCACCTGGAAGAGGTCATGGAGAAGGTCCTGCACCTATGGAACCCCCTATCCCAGCATAAAGGCAGCACCTTCAGGAGAGGAGGAAGCTAACTGGGCGCAGGAATGGCTTGTGTTGCTATTAATTAGAGTCATCACCTCATACAGCACAGAAGGAGGCCATTCGGCCCATTGAGCCTGTAACAGTTCTTTGAAAGATCTCTCCAATCAGTCCCACTCCCCCCTGCTCTTTCCCCCACAGCCCTGCAAATTTCTCCTTTTCAACTATTTATCCAATTCCCCTTTTGAAAGTTACTATTGAATCTGCTTCCACCGCCCTTTCAGGCAGCGCGTTCCAGATCACAACAACTCACTGTGTAAAAAAAATTCTCCTCATCTCCCCCTCTGGTTCTTTTACCAATTCTCTTCAATCTGTGTCTCTCTGGTTACCGACCCTCCTGCCACTGGAAACAGTTTCTCCTTATTTACTCCATCAAAACCCTTCCTCATTTTGAACACCTCGATTAAATCTCCCCTTAACCTTCTCTGCTCTAAGGAGAACAATCCCAGCTTCTCCCAGTCTCTCCACATTAACTGAAGTCCCTCATCCCTGGGACCATTCCAGTAAATCTCCTCCACACCCTCTCCAAGGCCTTGACATCCTTCTGAAAGTGCGGGGGTCCGGAATTGGACTCAATTCTCCAGCTGGGGGAGAACCCAGTGATTTATAAAGGTTTAACATAACTTCCTTGTTTTTGTACTCTGTCCCTGTTTATAAATCCCAGGATCCCGGGTGTTTTTTTTAAGTCTTCTCAACTTGTCCCCTCACCTTCACAGATTTGTGTACATCCTCCCCCAGGTCTCTCTGTCCCTGCACCCTCTTTAAAATTGTACCATTTAGTTTATATTGTCCCTCCTTATTCTTCCTACCAAAATGAATCACTTCACACTTCTCTGTGTTAAACTGTATCTGCCGTGAGTCTGCCCATTTCACCAGCCTGTCTCTGTTCACCTAAAGCCTGTTATTATCCCCCTCACTGTTTACTACATTTCCCAGTTCCATGTCTTCTGCAAACTGTGAAATTATTTCCTGTAAACCCAAGTCGAGGTCATTAATATAAATGAATAAGAGCAGCGGTCTCAACTCGGACCCCTGGGGAACTCCACAGTACATATAAACCTCCCTCCAGCCCGAGAAACAACCGCTCACCATTATATCTGCTCACTGTCCCTTAGCCAGTTTTCGATCCACGTCGTCACTGTCCCTTCCATGGGTTTTAATTTTGCTGATAAGTTTTTCTGCTTCATTTATTTCAGGTGTATAATTTAACAAACAATATTCAGGAGGATGACCTACAGCACCTTCAGGTGGGTCACTGTGACTTGTGTTACACACATTCTGTTTGTCGTGTTCTGCCCCCAGAAAGCTCACATTGATTAGACTAGCCTCCCACAGACAAACAGACACAAAGAGCAGCTGGTCCATTGAGCCTGCCGCAGCAGCATTGCGACAAGCCACTCACTTTACAACAAAAGCAAAATACTACGGATGCCGGAAATGGGAAATAATAAAAATAGAGAATGCTGCAGACACAGCAGGTCAGGGAGCACCTGCGCACAGACAGAAACAGAGTCAATGTTTCAGCTCACTGACCTTTCATCAGAAATAGAAGATAGTAGAGATTTAAGAGTTTATAAGTGAATCAGGGAAAGGTGGGAGGGAAAGAATGAAAGGGTAGGTCAATGATTGGGTGGAGGGCAGGAATGATTAAATGACAAAAGGAATGATAGGGTAAAAAAGGAAAAGATGGAACGCTCATTCATACAGCGCCAGTCCCAACCTCAGGATGTCCCAAAGTGCTACACAACCAATTTATGCACATGAGATTGGCCCCTGGACATTGGGGAGAACTCCCCCCTCCCCACTCTTCTTCCAATAATGGCCATGGTATCTTTTAGATCCACCCAAGAGGGCAGACGGGTCCTTGGCTTAATGTCTCATCGGAAAGATGGCACCTCCGACAGTGCGTCGCTCCCTCAGTACTGACCCTCTGACAGTGCGGCGCTCCCTCAGTACTGACCCTCCGACAGTGCGGCACTCCCTCAGTACTGACCCTCCGACAGTGCGGTGCTCCCTCAGTACTGACCTTCTGACAGTGCTGCGCTCCCTCAGTACTGACCTTCTGACAGTGCTGCGCTCCCTCAGTACTGACCCTCCGACAGTGCGTCGTTCCCTCAGTACTGACCCTCCGACAGTGCAGCACTCCCTCAGTACTGACCCTCCGACAGTGCACTGCTCCCTCAGTACTGACCCTCCGACAGTGCGTCGCTCCCTCGGTACTGACCCTCCGACAGTGCAGCACTCCCTCAGTACTGACCCTCCGACAATGCGGCACTCCCTCCGTACTGACCCTCCGACAGTGCGGCACTCCCTCAGTACTGACCCTCCGACAGTGCGGTGCTCCCTCAGTACTGACCTTCTGACAGTGCGGCACTCCCTCAGTACTGACCTTCTGACAGTGTGGCGCTCCCTCCGTATTGCCCCTCCGACAGTGCAGCGCTCCCTCGGTACTGACCCTCCGACAGTGCAGCACTCCCTCAGTACTGACCCTCCGACAGTGCAGCACTCCCTCAGTACTGACCCTCCGACAGTGCGTCGCTCCCTCAGTACTGACCCTCCGACAGTGCGGTGCTCCCTCCGTATTGCCCCGCCGACAGTGCAGCACTCCCTCAGTACTGACCCTCTGACAGTCCGGCTCTCCCTCAGTACTGACCCTCTGACAGTGCAGCACTCCCTCAGTACTGACCCTCCGACAGTGCAGCACTCCCTCAGTACTGACCCACATACGGTGCAGCACTCCCTCAGTACTGACCCTCCGACAGTGCAGCACTCCCTCAGTACTGACCCACAGACGGTGCAGCACCCCCTCAGTACTGACCCACAGACGGTGCAGCACCCCCTCAGTACTGACCCACAGACGGTGCAGCACCCCCTCAGTACTGACCCACAGACGGTGCAGCACTCCCTCAGTACTGACCCACAGACGGTGCAGCACCCCCTCAGTACTGCACACCTGAATGGAGGGTTGCAAACGTGGAGTTCTGTGAAAGATGACTATGGATTTGGGAGGCAGCGACACACTGAAGGACTTTGAAGAGGACAGGGAGGTTGGAGATGTTTTGGTAGTTTGCAAGTACAGAGGAGTCAAGAGTGGGCCTTTTGAGGAGGGGGCAGTTTTCAAGGAGAGGTCATGACGAGAGATAGGAGGGAAACTAGAGAGAGGTCTAGCTTGAGGTCTAGAGCAGTGAGCACTTTGTAAAAAGTTTGGTATGGTGAGCAAGTGGAAGCAATGGGGTGATATGTGGAGGAGGCAGCTGAACAGATGATGTCAATCTTCGTGACAAAGCAGTCCTTGAGCTCCCTGAAACTGCTCTGGAGGTGAGGGTAAAGGAATCGGGGAATAACTATTAAGGAGAGATGGAGTGTAATGAAGAAAAGAAGCCAACCTAGATTTTGTGCCCAGATCTCAAGTGGGACTTAAACACACAAGCTCCTGACTCAGAGGAGTGAGTGCTGCACTCTGTGGAAGGAAAAGAGGGTGTGACTGTGACTGGAAGGCTGTGAAGTGCCTGTGTAGAAAGTTTAACAAACTTAGACATTAAACGCTGCTCCCGTTTTCTCTCAGCTGAGGAAGCTGTAGCCTCATTGTCCTCTTCTGTTCTAGCTCTTTACAGAGTACGGGCGTCTGGCCACAGAGGAGACATCGTTCAAACCCTTCCAGGTAGGAGGATTACAGCACCAGGCCGAATCCAGCTTCCAATATCTTCAATCCCCCAGTGTCTCCCTTATTTATTTTCACACGCACTTGTTGATGTTCCTAAATTGTCCCCTCCCCCCTTTAGTTTTTGGCACCATACCCCTCGTGTCAAATGCAGAGTCAGTCAGTGTTAACAGAGCCGCTTCCTCAGTGCCCTGCTGCTGCAGTCCAGGGGAGAGAGAGCACCCACTGAGCCACGCGGGCGTGGCTGGCTTCAGGAGCTACCTGTGTGGGTTAATTCCCGTCAACCATGTACCGCAGCATGTCAAAGCACCAGAGGGACACCCTCCCCGTCCAGCTGCTCAGTTGCAGGAGAGCAACAGTGCCTTCCACGATGGGACCGCTTGAAGCACCACTCGAAGTGTAGCCACTGTTGTAATGTAGGAAACGCAGCAGCCAATTTGTGCACAGCAAGATCCCACAAACAGCAATGCCATAATGACCCAGATCATCTGTTTTTAGTGATGTTGGTTGAGGGATAAATATTGTCCCCAGGACACCGGGGAGAACTCCCCTGCTCTTCCGCGAGGTACTCTATTATTCGTGTTTCCATTTGCCCCTTTCCAAATTGACCTTCCAAAATCATTATGATTGCTGTCATTCCATCACCCGACACTGGCGACCTCCACCAATCCCTGCTCTCCACCTGTGTGACCTTCTATGCCCCCAAATACAGCCGCTGCTCATCCAAACCCTGGTTTACAGCACCTCCCCCAGTGCTCCCAAAGTCCGCACAGTCCCCACGATGGAACACTTCCCCAACCTCTTCCACTTTAATAAACATACTGGCCATGCCTTCCCCTCTCTCCTGTTTCCTGCTCCACTCTGTACACCAGATTAGGGAGTGTAAATCTATGAAGGGTGCAACGCAGTGAGTGATATCCAGTCAATGTGGGTCCAATGTACAACATTGCCACCTGCCAGTATCTGGTGGTATCACAGCTCGTGAATTCACACCCTGCCAAGCAGACGCTGGTCAAGATTGCCCTAATGATATCAGGTCCTACTGCAGAGAGGTGAGCATCGATGGGCTCCTCCTCCTCCTCTTCACTGATTTTACTCAGCCGTTGTAAGGAAAGAAAGAGAGGCTTGTATTTCTGTCACACCTTTCACAATCTCAGGAGGTCCCAAAGGGCTTCACAGCTAATGAAGTAATCTGTTTTGAAGTGTGGTCACTGTTATAATGGACAAAACATCAAATTGTGCCCAGCAAGATCCCACAAACAGCAATGTGATAATGACCCAGATCATCTGTTTTTACTGATGTTGGTTGAGGGATAAATATTGTCCCCAGGACATCGGGGAGAACTCCCCTGCTCTTCTTCCAATAGTGGCCGTGGGATCTTTTACACCCACCTGAGAGGGCAGACGGGGGCCTCGGTTTAATGTCTCATCTGAAAGACGGCACCTCCGACAGTGCAGCACTCCCTCAGTACTGACCCTCCGACAGTGCGGCACTCCATCAGTACTGACCCTCCGACAGTGCGGCACTCCCTCAGTACTGACCCTCCGACAGTGCGGCACTCCATCAGTACTGACCCTCCGACAGTGCGGCACTCCCTCAGTACTGACCCTCCAACAGTGCAGCACTCCCTCAGTACTGACCCTCCAACAGTGCACTGCTGCCTCAGTACTGACCCTCCCACAGTGCAGCACTCCCTCAGTACTGACCCTCCGACAGTGCGGCACTCCCTCAGTACTGACCCTCAAACAGTGCTGCACTCCCTCAGTACTGACCCTCCCACAGTGCAGCACTCCCTCAGTACTGACCCTCCGACAGTGCAGCACTCCCTCAGTACTGACCCTCCGACTGTGCAGCACTCCCTCAGTACTGACCCTCCGACAGTGCACCACTCCCTCAGTACTGACCCTCCGACTGTGCGGCACTCCCTCAGTACTGACCCTCCGACAGTGCGGCACTCCCTCAGTAGTGACCCTCCGACAGTGCGGCACTCCCTCAGTACTGACCCTCCGACAGTGCGGCACTCCCTCGGTACTGACCCTCCGACAGTGCAGCACTCCCTCAGTACTGACCCTCCGACAGTGCGGCACTCCCTCAGTACTGACCCTCCGACAGTGCGGCACTCCCTCAGTACTGACCCTCCAACAGTGCGGCACTCCCTCAGTACTGACCCTCCGACAGTGCGGCACTCCCTCGGTACTGACCCTCCGACAGTGCAGCACTCCCTCAGTACTGACCCTCCGACAGTGCGGCGCTCCCTCAGTACTGACCCTCCGACAGTGCGGCGCTCCCTCAGGACTGACCCTCCGACAGTGCGGCACTCCCTCAGTACTGACCCTCCGACAGTGCAGCACTCCCTCAGTACTGACCCTCCGACAGTGCGGCACTCCCTCAGTACTGACCCTCCGACAGTGCGGCACTCCCTCAGTACTGACACTGGGAATATCTGCCTGAGTTTTGTGATCAAGTCTTGAGCAGGACTGGGGATCACAACCATCTGACTCAGAGGCAGGAGAGAGAAAGAGAGAGAGAGAGGGAGGGCTACCCAGTGAGGCCGGGCTAACATCCAAATTCATTTTCATATGCTGCTCACTCTGTCCTGTAGACACTGCTCTTCCTGGTCCGGGATTGGAGCTTTCCCTATGAGTATCCGTATGGATTGGATGGAGGCAAGGAATTTCTGGAGAGGCGATTACAGGTAAGGATCAGATTCATTCATCCCTCAGATTGCAGTCTGCCTGATTATCAAGTGCAGATATCTATCAACCCCCATGCCCATTGGGTCGATAGAAATTATTTCCTCTGGTGGGGGGGAGTCCAGAACAAGGGGGCAGAACCTTAAAATTAAATCCAGAACGTTCAGGGGTGATGGCCGGAAGCACTTCTTCACACAAAGAGGAGTGGAAATCTGGAACTCTCTCCCCTCAAAAAGCTGCTGAGGTTGGGGGTCAACTGAAAATGTCAAAGCTGAGATGGATAGATTTTTGTTGTCTGTTGTTGAAGTGCCTGAATTAGCTCCTCTTTCACCATGATCTGCACAGCATCTTCTTCCTTGGGAAAGACATGCAAAGTATTCATTTAATACCTCAGCTATGCCCCCTGCCTCCATGTGTAAATCCCCTTTCTAGTCCTTAATCTGTCCCACTCCTCCTTTTACCATCCTTTTACTATTAATATACCCATAGAAGACTCTTGTATTCCCCTTTTATGTTAGCTGCCAGTCTCTTTTCATACTCTCTCTTTGCTTCTCTTATTTGCTTTTTCACTTCTCCTCTGGACCGTCTATGTTCCGCCTGGTTCTCTGTTGTGTAATCCACTTGACATTTGTCATAAGCAGACATTTTCTTCTTCATCTGAATCTCGATCTCTTTCGTCATCCAGGGTGCTCTGGATTTGTTTGCCCTCCCTTTCTCCATTTTGGGAATATACTTCGACTGTGCCCGAACTAACTCTTCCTTAAAGGCAGCCCATTCATTGTTCAGTTACCGTTTTGCCTGCCAACCTTTGATTCCGATTTATCTGGGTCAGATTCGTTCTTACCCCATTGAAGTTGGCTTTCCCCCAGTTCATTATTCTTACTCTGTATTTTGTCCTTTTCCATAGCCAGCCTAAACCTTATGATACAATGATCCCTGTTGGCTCACCTCATTCCCAAGAACCAGGTCTAGCAGTGCCTCCTTTCTGATTGGACTGGAAACATACAGCTGTAGAAAATTCTCCCGACCACACTCTCTAAGAACTCTTGCCCCTCTCTGCCCTTTACACTCTGACTATCCCAGTCTATATTCAGATAATTAAAGCCCCCATTCTAACCACTCTATAATTCTTGCACCTCCCTGTAATTTCCTTGCAAATTTGACCCCTTACATTTTTCCCACTAGTTGGTGGCCTATAGACTAGACCGAGCAATGGAATTGCACCTTTTTTATTCCTCAGCCCGAGTCAAATAGATTCCGTCCATGACCCCTCAGGGATATCCTCTCTCTCCAGTACTGTAATGCTCTCCTTAATCAAAACTGCCACCCCCTCCCCATTTCCTTCCTTTCCTATCTTTCCTGAACACCTTGTATCCAGGAATATTTAGCACCCAGTCCTGCCATTCTTTGAGCCAGGTCTCTGCTATCGTCACATCATTTTCCACATGGCAATTTGTGCCTGGAGCTCACCAACCTAATTTACCACACTCTGCGCATTCACACACAAACACCTGAATTTAGACTTTCCCTCTTACTCTGACCCCACCTAATAATTTACTATTTCCTACTTTAGTGTAATCCGTCTCTCCCAATTCTCTGCGCACCTTGGGTGTTCCTCTCTTGTGTTATCTCCTGGTTCTCACACCCCTGCCAAGTTAATTTAAACCCTCCCCAATAGCACTAGCAAATCGCCCCACAAGGAAATTTGTCCCAGCTTGGTTCAGGTGCAACCCGTCTGGCCTGTACAGGTCCCCCTTCTCCAGAACTGGTCCCAGTGTCCCAGGAATCTAAAGCCATGCCTCCTACACCATCTCTCCAGCCACACATTCATCTGTTTCGGGAAGCTTGGATAACGTGGGATATTGTGAGCCCAGTCAAAAAGAAAAAGGAAGCATTTGTAAGGGCTGGAAGGCTAGGAACAGATGAAGCACTTGAGGAATATAAAGACAGTAGGAAGGAACTTAAGCAAGGAGTTAGGAGGGCTAAAAGGGGTCATGAAAAGTCATTGGCAAACAGGATTAAGGAAAATCCCAAGGCTTTTTATACATATATAAAGAGCAAGAGGGTAACCAGAGAAAGGGTTGGCCCACTCAAGGACAGAGATGGGAATCTATGCGTGGAGCCAGAGGAAATGGGCGAGGTATTAAATGAGTACTTTGCATCAGTATTCACCAAAGAGAAGGACTTGGTGGATGATGAGCCTAGGGAAGGGAGTGTAGATAGTCTCAGTCATCTCATTATCAAAAAGGAGGAGGTGTTGGGTGTCTTGCAAAGCATTAAGGTAGATAGGTCCCCAGGGCCTGATGGGATCTACCCCAGAATACTGAGGGAGGCAAGGGAAGAAATTGCTGGGGCCTTGACAGAAATCTTTGCATCCTCATTGGCTACAGGTGAGGTCCCAGAGGACTGGAGAATAGCCAATGTTGTTCCTTTGTTTAATAAGGGTGGCAAGGATAATCCAGGAAATTATAGGCCGGTGAGCCTTATGTCAGTTGTAGGGAAACTATTAGAGAGGATTCTTCGGGACAGGATTTACTCCCATTTGGAAACAAACGAACTTATTAGCGAGAGACAGCATGGTTTTGTGAAGGGGAGGTCGTGTCTCACTAACTTGATTGAGTTTTTTGAGGAAGTGATGAAGATGATTGATGAGGGAAGGGCGGTGGATGTTGTCTCTATGGGCTTTAGTAAAGCCTTTGACAAGGTCCCGCATGGCAGACTGGTGCAAAAGGTGAAGTCACACGGGATCAGAGGTGAGCTGGCAAGATGGATACAGAACTGGCTCAGTCATAGAAGACAGAGGGTATCAGTGGATGGGTGTTTTTCTGAATGGAAGGATGTGACTAGTGGTGTTCCACAGGGATCAGTGCTGGGACCTTTGCTGTTTGTAGTATATATAAATGATTTGGAGGAAAATGTAGATGGTCTGATTAGTAAGTTTGCGGACGACACAAAGGTTGGTGGAGTTGTGGATAATGATGAGGATTGTCAGAGGATACAGCAGGATATAGATCGGTTGGAGACTTGGGCGGAGAAATGGCAGATGGAGTTTAATCCGGACAAATGTGAGGTCATGCATTTTGGAAGGTCTAATGCAGGTGGGAGGTATACAGTAAGTGGCAGAACCCTTAGGAGTATTGACAGGCAGAGAGATCTGGGCGTACAGGTCCACAGGTCACTGAAAGTGGCAACGCAGGTGGATAAGGTAGTCAAGAAGGCATACGGCATGCTTGCCTTCATCGGTTGGGGCATAGAGTATAAAAATTGGCAAGTCATGCTGCAGCTGTACAGAACCTTAGTTAGGCCACACTTAGAATACTGTGTGCAATTCTGGTCGCCACACTACCAGAAGGACGTGGAGGCTCTGGAGAGGGTACAGAGGAGGTTTACCAGGATGTTGCCTGGTCTGGAGGGCATTAGCTATGAGGAGAGGTTGGATAAACTTGGATTGTTTTCACTGGAACGACGGAGGAGGAGGGGCGACATGATAGAGGTTTACAAAGTTATGAGCGGCATGGACAGAGTGGATAGTCAGAAGCTTTTTCCCAGGGTGGAAGAGTCAGTTACTTGGGGACATAGGTTTAAGGTGCGAGGGGCAAAGTTTAGAGGGGATGTGCGAGGCAAGTTTTTTACACAGAGGGTGGTGAGTACCTGGAATTTGCTGCCAGGGGAGGTGGTGGAAGCAGATACGATAGCGACGTTTAAGAGACATCTTGACAAATATATGAATAGGAAGGGAATAGAGGGATATGGGCCCCGGAAGTGCAGAAGGTGTTAGTTTCGACAGGCATCAAGATCGGCGCAGGCTTGGGGGGCCGAATGACCTGTTCCTGTGCTGTACTGTTCTTTGTTCTTGTTCTATCTTATTTCTATACTCACTTGCGCGTGACACTGAGAGTAATCCGGAGATTACTACTTTTGAGGTCATGCTTGCTAATTTCTTACCTATCTCCTTAAACTCTGCCTGCAGGACTACATCCCTCTTCCTACCTATGTCGTTGGTACCAATGTGGACCACGACTGCTGGCTGTTCACCCTCCCCCCTCTGGCTGCTCTGCAGCCGTTCAGTGACATCCTTGACCCTGGCACCAGGGAGGCGAAACTCCATCCTGGATTCACGTCTGCAGTGTTTCGGATCTCCTATCACTATCACTCTTCCAGTCTTCCTTGTGCCCCCCTGTGCAGCTGAGCCCCCAGTGGTGCCATGGCCTTGGCTCTGGCTGCACTCCCCAGATGAACCATCACTTTCCTCAGTATTCAGAACCTGTTGGAGAGTGAGACACACTCGGGGATCTCCTGCACTACCTGCCTGTTTCTTCTTGGCTGCCTGGCGGTCACCCATTCCCTCTCTCCATACATACTCTTAAGCTGTGGGGTGACCACATCTATAAACGTGCTTTCCACAAAGATCTCAACCTCACGGATGCACCACAGAGACACCAGCTGCTGCTCAAGTTCTGAAACCCGGAGTTCAGGCTGCTGCAACTAACAACACTTGCTGCACATATGGTTATCCTGGACACGAGAAGTGTCCTGGAGTTCCCACATAGCACAGGATGTGCACTCCAGAGGTCGGAGCAGCCCTGCCATTCATCTTTCTATTAGATAATAAATCTTGGTACTACAATAAACCCTGCTGCTAATAATGAACACCCGAATTACGATGGAAAAAAAAGTTTAAAAAAAAGAGGGGGAAAATACTCTCCAATCAATCACTCACCGTCTTCCCATTGATGTCCCACTTGATTTTCTTTAGAGCGCTGTCAGTCAGTTCAGAACCCACAGACTATCCTTCACTCGCCCTCTCATTTAAACTCCGCCGCTCTGATAAAGATCAGCCATGATCTGCACCATCAAACACTCCCAGGGCAGGTATAGCACGGGATTTTTAAAAACGGGTTAGATACAGAGTAAAGCTCCCTCTACACTGTCCCCATCAAACACTCCCAGGACAGGTACAGTACGGGGTTAGATACAGAGTAAAGCTCCCTCTGCACTGTCCCCATCAAACACTCCCAGGACAGGTACAGCACGGGGTTAGATACAGAGTGGTGATTTTATTAGTGTCGGGGGGATAAATGGTGATTTTGTTAGTGACAGGGGGAATGAATGGTGAATTTGTTAGTGTCAGGGGTGTGAATGGTGATTTTGTTAGTGTCAGGGGTGTGAATGGTGATTTTATTAGTGTCGGGGGATGAATGGTGATTTTGTTAGTGACAGGGGGAATGAATGGTGAATTTGTTAGTGTCAGGGGTGTGAATGGTGATTTTATTAGTGTCAGAGGTGTGAATGGTGATTTTATTAGTGTCAGGGGGAATGAATGGTGATTTTGTTAGTGTCAGGGGGTGTGAATGGTGATTTTATTGGTGTCAGAGGGTGTGAATGGTGATTTTATTAGTGTCGGGGGATGAATGGTGATTTTATTAGTGTCAGGGGTGTGAATGGTGATTTTATTAGTGTCAGGGGTGTGAATGGTGATTTTGTTAGTGTCAGGGATGTGAATGGTGATTTTATTAGTGTCAGGGGTGTGAATGGTGATTTTCTAAGTGTCAGGGATGTGAATTGTGATTTTGTTATTGTCAGGGGTGTGAATGGTGATTTTGTTAGTGTCAGGGGTGTGAATGGTGATTTTCTAAGTGTCAGGGATGTGAATTGTGATTTTGTTAGTCTCAGGGGTGTGAATGGTGATTTTCTAAGTGTCAGGGATGTGAATTGTGATTTTGTTATTGTCAGGGGTGTGAATGGTGATTTTGTTATTGTCAGGGGTGTGAATGGTGATTTTATTAGTGTCAGGGGTGTGAATGGTTATTTTGTTATTGTCAGGGGTGTGAGTGGTGATTTTATTCGTGTCAGGGGTGTGAATGGTGATTTTGTTAGTGTCAGGGGGTGTGAATGGTGATTTTGTTATTGTCAGGGGTGTGAATGGTGATTTTATTAGTGTCGGGGGATGAATGGTGATTTTATTAGTGTCAGGGGTGTGAATGGTGATTTTATTAGTGTCAGGGGTGTGAATGGTGATTTTATTAGTGTCAGGGATGTGAATGGTGATTTTGTTAGTGTCAGGGGTGTGAATGGTGATTTTGTAAGTGTCAGGGGTGTGAATGGTGATTTTATTAGTGTCAGGGGTGTGAATGGTGATTTTATTAGTGTCAGGGGGTGTGAATGGTGATTTTATTAGTGTCAGGGATGTGAATGGTGATTTTGTTAGTGTCAGGGGAGTGAATGGTGATTTTGTAAGTGTCAGGGGTGTGAATGGTGATTTTATTAGTGTCGGGGGTGTGAATGGTGATTTTATTAGTGTCAGGGGGTGTGAATGGTGATTTTATTAGTGTCAGGGGGTGTGAATGGTGATTATATTAGTGTCAGGGGTGTGAATGGTGATTTTATTAGTGTCAGGGGTGTGAATGGTGATTTTATTAGTGTCAGGGGGTGTGAATGGTGATTTTATTAGTGTCAGGGGTGTGAATGGTGATTTTATTAGTGTCATGGGGTATGAATGGTGATTTTATTAGTGTCGGGGGTGTGAATGGTGATTTTATTAGTGTCAGGGGGTGTGAATGGTGATTTTATTAGTGTCAGGGGTGTGAATGGTGATTTTATTAGTGTCATGGGGTGTGAATGGAGATTTTATTAGTGTCAGGGGGTGTGAATGGTGATTTTATTAGTGTCAGGGGGTGTGAATGGTGATTTTATTGGTGTCAGAGGGTGTGAATGGAGATTTTATTAGTGTCAGGGGGTGTGAATGGTGATTTTATTGGTGTCAGGGGGTGTGAATGGAGATTTTATTAGTGTCAGGGGGTGTGAATGGTGATTTTATTAGTGTCGGGGGGGATGAATAGTGAGTTTATTAGTGTCGGGGGGGATGAATGGTGATTTGATTAGTGTCAGGGGGATGAATAGTGAGTTTACTGGTGTCAGGGGGGATGAATAGTGAGTTTACTGGTGTCAGGGGGTGTGAATGGTGATTTTATTAGTGTCAGGGGGGATGAATAGTGAGTTTACTGGTGTCAGGGGGTGTGAATGGTGATTTTATTAGTGTCAGGGGGATGAATAGTGAGTTTACTGGTGTCAGGGGGTGTGAATGGTGATTTTATTAGTGTCAGGGGGGATGAATAGTGAGTTTACTGGTGTCAGGGGGTGTGAATGGTGATTTTATTAGTGTCAGGGGGATGAATAGTGAGTTTACTGGTGTCAGTGTGGATGAATAGTGAGTTTACTGGTGTCAGGGGGTGTGAATGGTGATTTTATTAGTGTCAGGGGGATGAATAGTGAGTTTACTGGTGTCAGGGGGGATGAATAGTGAGTTTACTGGTGTCAGGGGGTGTGAATGGTGATTTTATTAGTGTCAGGGGGATGAATAGTGAGTTTACTGGTGTCAGGGGGGATGAATAGTGAGTTTACTGGTGTCAGGGGGTGTGAATGGTGATTTTATTAGTGTCGGGGGGGTTGAATAGTGAGTTTACTGGTGTCGGTTCTCACTCACTACTGACCTCTCTGATGCCTTTATTTGCCCCAGGTTAAAGCTCACCAGCACGAGGAACTGCAGCTGGTCAGGCGTCACATCCACGCCTGTTTCAATGGCATCTTCTGCTTCCTCATGCCCCATCCGGGGCTCAAGGTGTCCACCAACCCCACCTTCGATGGCAAGCTGAAAGGTACGTGCCTGCAAAGGGGAATGTCCAACACTCATACAGGCCTGGGTCGCTTGCATGAAGAAAGAATCCCCCCTCCCCATTTTTACAGCACCGAAGCATGTCCCAGTGGTCAGTAAAGTATTGTTTAGAATTGCTGTCATTGTTGTAATGTAAGAAATACAACAGCCAATTTGTACACAGCAAGATCCCACAAACAACAATAACCAGGTTAACTCAACTCCCTTGCTCTTTTCTTAGTACTGACCCTCAAATCCTATGCATCCACCTTAGAGGGCAGACAGGGCCTCAGTTTAACATCTCATTCCGAAGATGGCATCTCCGACAGTGCGGCAGGCCCTCAGTACTGACCCTCCGACAGTGCGGCACTCCCTCAGTACTGACCTTCTGACAGTGCAGCGCTTACTCAGTACTGACCCTCCGACAGTGCGGCACTCCCTCAGTACTGACCCTCCGACAGTGCGGCGCTTACTCAGTACTGACCCTCTGACAGTGCGGCACTCCCTCAGTACTGACCCTCTGACAGTGCAGCGCTCCCTCAGTACTGACCCTCTGACAGTGCGGCACTCCCTCAGTACTGACCCTCCGACAGTGCGGCAGGCTCTCAGTACTGACCTTCCAACAGTGCAGCGCTTACTCAGTACTGACCCTCCGACAGTGCGGCACTCCCTCAGTACTGACCCTCCGACAGTGCGGCACTCCTTCAGTACTGACCTTCCAACAGTGCGGCGCTCCCTCAGTACTGACCCTCCAACAGTGCAGCACTCCCTCAGTACTGACCCTCCGACAGCGCGGCACACCCTCAGTACTGACCCTCCAACAGTGCGGCACTCCCTCAATACTGACCCTCCGACAGTGCAGCACTCCCTCAGTACTGACCCTCCGACAGTGTGGCACTCCCTCAGTACTGACCCTCTGACATTGCAGCGCTTACTCAGTACGGACCCTCCGACAGTGCGGCACTCCCTCAGTACTGACCCTCCGACAGTGCGGCACTCACTCAGTACTGACCCTCTGACAGTGCAGCGCTTACTCAGTACTGACCCTCCGACAGTGCAGCACTCCCTCAGTACTGACCCTCTGACAGTGCGGCACTTCCTCAGTACTGACCCTCCGACAGTGCAGCACTCCCTCAGTACTGACCCTCCGACAGTGCGGCGCTCCCTCAGTACTGACCCTCTGACAGTGCAGAGCTCCCTCAGTACTGACCCTCTGACAGTGCAGCACTCCCTCAGTACTGACCCTCCAACAGTGCGGCGCTTACTCAGTGCTGACCCTCCGACAGTGCAGCACTGCCTCAGTACTGACCCTCTGACAGTGCAGCGCTTACTCAGTACTGACCCTCCGACAGTGCAGCACTCCCTCAGTACTGACCCTCCGACAGTGCAGCACTCCCTCAGTACTGACCCTCCGACAGTGCGGCACTTCCTCAGTACTGACCCTCCGACAGTGCGGCACTCCCTCAGTACTGACCCTCCGACAGTGCGGCACTTCCTCAGTACTGACCCTCCGACAGTGCGGCACTCCCTCAGTACTGACCCTCTGACAGTGCAGCACTCCCTCAGTACTGACCCTCCGACAGTGCAGCACTCCCTCAGTACTGACTCTCCGACAGTGCACCACTCCCTCAGTACTGACCCTCCGACAGTGCGGCACTCCCTCAGTACTGACCCTCCGACAGTGCGGCACTCCCTCAGTACTGACCCTCCGACAGTGCGGCGCTCCCTCAGTACTGACCCTCCGACAGTGCGGCACTCCCCCAGTACTGACCCTCCGACAGTGCGGCATTCCCTCAGTACTGACCCTCCGACAGTGCGGCGCTCCCTCAGTACTGACCCTCCGACAGTGCGGCACTCCCCCTGTACTGACCCTCCGACAGTGCGGCACTCCCCCAGTACTGATCCTCCGACAGTGGGGCACTTCCTCAGTACTGACCCTCCGACAGTGCGGCACACCCTCAGTACTGACCCTCCGACAGTGCAGCACTCCCTCAGTACTGACCCTCCGACAGTGCAGCACTCCCTCAGTACTGACCCTCCGACAGTGCGGCTCTCCCTCAGTACTGACCCTCCAACAGTGCGACGCTCCCTCAGTACTGACCCTCCAGCAGTGCGGCACTCCCTCAGTACTGACCCTCCGACAGTGCAGCGCTCCCTCAGTACTGACCCTCCGACAGTGCGGCGCACCCTCAGTACTGACCCTCCGACAGTGCAGCACTGCCTCAGTACTGACCCTCTGCCAGTGCGGCACTCCCTCAGTACTGACCCTCCGACAGTACGGCGTTCCCTCAGTACTGACCCTCCGACAGTGCGGCACTCCCCCAGTACTGACCCTCCGACTGTGCGGCACTCCCTCAGTACTGACCCTGCGACAGTGCGGCGCTCCCTCAGTACTGACCCTCCGACAGTGCGGCACTCCCCCTGTACTGACCCTCCGACAGTGCGGCACTCCCCCAGTCCTGATCCTCCGACAGTGCGGCACTCCCTCAGTACTGACCCTCCGACTGTGCAGCACTCCTTCAGTATTGACCCTCTGACAGTGCAGCGCTCCCTCAGTACTGACCCTCTGACAGTGCGGCACTCCCTCAGTACTGACCCTCCGACAGTGCGGCAGGCCCTCAGTACTGACCTTCCAACAGTGCAGCGCTTACTCAGTACTGACCCTCCGACAGTGCGGCACTCCCTCAGTACTGACCCTCCGACAGTGCGGCACTCCTTCAGTACTGACCTTCCAACAGTGCGGCGCTCCCTCAGTACTGACCCTCCAACAGTGCAGCACTCCCTCAGTACTGACCCTCCGACAGCGCGGCACTCCCTCAGTACTGACCCTCCGACAGTGCGGCACTCCCTCAGTACTGACCCTCCGACAGTGCAGCACTCCCTCAGTACTGACCCTCCGACAGTGTGGCACTCCCTCAGTACTGACCCTCTGACATTGCAGCGCTTACTCAGTACGGACCCTCCGACAGTGTGGCACTCCCTCAGTACTGACCCTCCGACAGTGCGGCACTCACTCAGTACTGACCCTCTGACAGTGCAGCGCTTACTCAGTACTGACCCTCCGACAGTGCAGCACTCCCTCAGTACTGACCCTCTGACAGTGCGGCACTTCCTCAGTACTGACCCTCTGACAGTGCAGCACTCCCTCAGTACTGACCCTCCGACAGTGCGGCGCTCCCTCAGTACTGACCCTCTGACAGTGCAGAGCTCCCTCAGTACTGACCCTCTGACAGTGCAGCACTCCCTCAGTACTGACCCTCCAACAGTGCGGCGCTTACTCAGTGCTGACCCTCCGACAGTGCAGCACTGCCTCAGTACTGACCCTCCGACAGTGCAGCGCTTACTCAGTACTGACCCTCCGACAGTGCAGCACTCCCTCAGTACTGACCCTCTGACAGTGCAGCACTCCCTCAGTACTGACCCTCTGACAGTGCGGCACTCCCTCAGTACTGACCCTCTGACAGTGCAGCGCTTACTCAGTACTGACCCTCCGACAGTGCAGCACTCCCTCAGTACTGACCCTCCGACAATGCGGCACTTCCTCAGTACTGACCCTCCGACAGTGCGGCACTCCCTCAGTACTGACCCTCCGACAGTGCGGCACTTCCTCAGTACTGACCCTCCGACAGTGCGGCACTCCCTCAGTACTGACCCTCTGACAGTGCAGCACTCCCTCAGTACTGACCCTCCGACAGTGCAGCACTCCCTCAGTACTGACTCTCCGACAGTGCACCACTCCCTCAGTACTGACCCTCCGACAGTGCGGCACTCCCTCAGTACTGACCCTCCGACAGTGCGGCACTCCCTCAGTACTGACCCTCCGACAGTGCGGCGCTCCCTCAGTACTGACCCTCCGACAGTGCGGCACTCCCCCAGTACTGACCCTCCGACAGTGCGGCATTCCCTCAGTACTGACCCTCCGACAGTGCGGCGCTCCCTCAGTACTGACCCTCCGACAGTGCGGCACTCCCCCTGTACTGACCCTCCGACAGTGCGGCACTCCCCCAGTACTGATCCTCCGACAGTGGGGCACTCCCTCAGTACTGACCCTCCGACAGTGCGGCGCACCCTCAGTACTGACCCTCCGACAGTGCAGCACTCCCTCAGTACTGACCCTCCGACAGTGCAGCACTCCCTCAGTACTGACCCTCCAACAGTGCGGCTCAACTCAGTACTGACCCTCCAACAGTGCGGCGCTCCCTCAGTACTGACCCTCCAGCAGTGCGGCACTCCCTCAGTACTGACCCTCCGACAGTGCAGCGCTCCCTCAGTACTGACCCTCCGACAGTGCGGCGCACCCTCAGTACTGACCCTCCGACAGTGCAGCACTGCCTCAGTACTGACCCTCCGCCAGTGCGGCACTCCCTCAGTACTGACCCTCCGACAGTGCGGCGTTCCCTCAGTACTGACCCTCCGACAGTGCGGCACTCCCCCAGTACTGACCCTCCGACAGTGCGGCACTCCCTCAGTACTGACCCTGCGACAGTGCGGCGCTCCCTCAGTACTGACCCTCCGACAGTGCGGCACTCCCCCTGTACTGACCCTCCGACAGTGCGGCACTCCCCCAGTCCTGATCCTCCGACAGTGCGGCACTCCCTCAGTACTGACCCTCCGACTGTGCAGCACTCCTTCAGTATTGACCCTCTGACAGTGCGGCACTCCCTCAGTACTGACCCTCTGACAGTGCGGCGCTCCCTCAGTACTGACCCTCCGACAGTGCGGCACTCCCTCAGTACTGACCCTCCGACAGTGCAGAGCTCCCTCAGTACTGACCCTCCGACAGTGCGGCACTCCCTCAGTACTGACCCTCCGCCAGTGCGGCACTCCCTCAGTACTGACCCTCCGACAGTGCGGCGCTCCCTCAGTACTGACCTTCCAACAGTGCGGCGCTCCCTCAGTACTGACCCTCCAGCAGTGCGGCGCTCCCTCAGTACTGACCATCCGACAGTGCGGCGCTCCCTCAGTACTGACCCTCCGACAGTGCGGCGCTCCCTCAGTACTGACCCTCCGACAGTGCGGCGCTCCCTCAGTACTGACCCTCCGACAGTGCGGCACTCCCTCAGTACTGACCCTCCGACAGTGCGGCGCTCCCTCAGTACTGACCCTCCGACAGTGCGGCACTCCCTCAGTACTGACCCTCCGACAGTGCGGCACTCCCTCAGTACTGACCCTCCGACAGTGCGGCACTCCCTCAGTATTTGCTGGATGGACAGAGCCAGCTCACGGTGTACGCTAATGTGTTCAAATGCCGCTGGCGAGTTAAACCCCTCTCTGCATCTCTCTCTCTCTCTTTCTGTTTTCTATCTGTCTCTCTCTTTTCTGTCTGTCTGTCTTTCTCTCTGTTTTCTGCATCTCTCTCTGTCTCGTTCTGCCAACAGTGACCCTCTACATGTGCTCTAGGGCCTCCCGACACTCCAAGAGGCCCCAGAAGTTGAAGACGCTGCTGCAGGGAATAATCCCAGAGAAAGGTCATTGGGGGAGGGTGTTAAAACCATTTAAAAAAATGTTCTTCATTAAATAGTGATAAGTATTAGAGGTGGTCTTGGCGTGGCAGTTTGACCGACTGGTTAGAATTGTCCAGTTGAGTCTGTTGGCTTTCCGATTGGCTCCTGTGACTTTGCCTGACCGCTCAGTGACTGAGAATGCCCCCCTCCTGAACCCCCCAACAGTACATTCGTGATGGGGACCCCTGGCTGTGGGACAGATGGGGAGGGAGCTGGTGGTGGGGGCTGCAGTGACCCTCCCCTCCCGCCCCTTTGGCACTGCTCCACACACACCCTTGCTACAGGTATAGAGCCCTCGGGGGCCCCCTGCCCCAGTCCATGGTGCTAAACTCTGAACTCCTCGCACGGCAGATATCGATGATGAGTTCAAGACTCACCTGGAAAGCCTGGTCCGCCTCCTGCTCAGTCCCGAAAATCTGACGGAGAAGGAGATCGGTGGCTCGAAGATCAGCTGCAGGAACCTGCTGGAATACTTCAAGGTGGGCCTCCACTTGGGCAATGTTGGAAGCCTCGATCCTTTGTTAGTAAACCCACAGCAACGGAAATATCTGGGACAATTGCGCCTTGAATATAGAAGGCAGGATTCTGGGACTCTGTACTGGCAGAGTGCTGTTCCCCCACCCCCCGCCCCCCCCCACCACCACATTATCCCTCACAGAGAGAATGGGTAGGTTAACTTGGAATGTTCTCACTGTACCTCGAAGGCAGGGACGTCCGTTGAGGGTGACGCGTTGGCAGGTTATCGGGGACTATCCTGTGTTGAACTTTTCCGTGGTGGGGTATATTTCTCGATGGCCGTGTGGTAGAGAGCGAGGAGGATAGCTGTAGGCTGCAGGAAGATATTGATGGTCTGGTCAGATGGGCAGAAAAGTGGCAAATGGAATTCAACCTGGAGAAGTGTGAGGTGATGCATTTGGGGAGGTCAAACAAGGCAAAGGAATACACGATTAATGGGAAAATACTGAGAAGTGTAGAGGAAGTGAGGGACCTAAAAATGAATGTCCACAGATCCCTGAAGGTAGCAGGACAGGTCAATAAGATGGTTAAGAAGGCATATGGAATCCTTTCCTTTATTAGCAGAGGTATAGAATATAAGAGCAGGGAGGTTATGCTGGAACTGTATAACTCATTGCTTAGGCCACAACTTGAGTACTGTGTGCAGTTCTGGTCACCTCATTACAGAAAGGATGTAATTGCACTAGAGAGGGGACAGAGGAGATTTACGAGGATGTTGCCGGGACTGGAAAAATGCAGCTATGAGGAAAGACTGGATAGGCTGGGGCTGTTCTCCTTGAAACAGAGAAGGCTGAGGGGAGATCTGATTGAAATGTACAAAATGTTGAGGGGACTGGATAGAGTGGAGGTGAAGGGTCTATTCACCTTAGCAGAGAGGTCAGTGATGAGGGAGCAGAGATTTAAAGTGATTGGTAGAAAAATCAGAGGGGAGATGAGGAAAATGTTTTTAACCCAGAGGGTGGTGATGGTCTGGAACTCACTGCCTGAAAGGGTAGTTGAGGCAGAGACCCTCAACTCATTCAAAAGGAGTCTGGATATGCATCTCAAGTGCTGTAATCTGCAGGGCTACGGACCAAATGATGGAAGGTGGGATTAGAATAGGTGGATTGTTTTTCAGCTGGAACAGACATGATGGGCCAA
The DNA here is from genome assembly GCF_036365525.1 of Heterodontus francisci. Taxonomy (NCBI): domain Eukaryota; kingdom Metazoa; phylum Chordata; class Chondrichthyes; order Heterodontiformes; family Heterodontidae; genus Heterodontus; species Heterodontus francisci. Next base: position 23,772,758 of record NC_090414.1, read on the forward strand.
GTGGCCTCTTTCTGTGCCTTAAACATTCTCTGATTCTATTATTATTCTAAACTCCAGTGAATATCTGCTCCATTCCACTTAATCTCTCCTCGTCGGACAATCTTCTCATCCAACGAATCCTTTATTAATCCCCCTCTAAGTCAAATAAATTGTCACCACAGTTTCCTCTCCACCCCCCCCCCCCCCCCCCACTGCATTTTTCTTCCTGGGTTTGTAACGGCGATGCCCATCATGGCCAAATAGCCAGCCTGCCCTTGCTGCCTGGGTCTTGCTGACGGAGTGGGGACAGGGGGAGATACCAAGGGCAGGCAGAGGCTGTGAGAGGGGAGGGGACAGTGGGGGACTGGGCTGTGGTGATGGGGTTAATGACTGAACTCGCTGTGTTTGTGTCCTCCCCCCTCTTTCCCCCCTCCCCCCCCCCACCCCACAGTGTCAGAAGCTTCTGGAAGGCGAGTGCGTGAACGAGATGAGGGAGGGTTGTAGGGGCTGGAGGAGGTTCCAGTGTTAGGGAGGGCTGTCGGGGCTGGAGGAGGTTACAGAGATAGGGAGGGTTGTAGGGGCTGGAGGAGGTTACAGATTTAGGGAGGGTTGTAGGTGCTGGAGGAGGTTCCAGAGGTAGGGAGGGTTGTAGGGGCTGCAGGAGGTTACAGAGTTAGGGAGGGTTGTCGGGGCTGGAGGAGGTTACAGAGATAGGGAGGGTTGTAGGTGCTGGAGGAGGTTCCAGAGGTAGGGAGGGTTGTCGGGGCTGGAGGAGGTTACAGAGATAGGGAGGGTTGTAGGGGCTGGAGGAGGTTCCAGAGGTAGGGAGGGTTGTAGGGGCTGGAGGAGGTTACAGAGATAGGGAGGGTTGTAGGGGCTGGAGGAGGTTCCAGAGGTAGGGAGGGTTGTAGGGGCTGGAGGAGGTTACAGAGATAGGGAGGGTTGTCGGGGCTGGAGGAGGTTACAGAGATAGGGAGGGTTGTAGGGGCTGGAGGAGGTTACAGAGATGGGGAGGGGGTGAGGAGGCCATGGAGGGATTTGAACACGAGGATGAGAATTCTAAAATCAAGGCGTAGCCGGACTGGAAGCCAGTGTAGGTCAGCGAGCACAGGGCAGGTGATGGATGAATGGGACTTGGTGTAAGTTTGCTGTTGGGACTATGGGAGCCTGGTCAAGAGAGAATTGGAATAGTCCAGTCCAGAGGTAACAAAGGCACGGGTTTCAGCAGCAGAGGAGCTGAGGCAAAGGCGGAGACGGGCGATGTTACGGAGATGGCAGTGGGCTGCCCGTGATGGAGAGGATACGGGGTCGCGAGTTCACCTCAGGGTCAAATAGGTTGCGGACAGTCTGGTTCGGCCTCAGGCGCTGTAGTGACCGGTTGTGGGTTCACTCCCCACAGTTTCACAAAGGTAGTTCCTCCATTGAGACTAAGCAGTTTAATTCTGTTTGTCTATAGTAATATCTGATGACCTCTGACGCCTCCACAACGATCCCTATAGCTGTCTTATCATGTTCTGTTCCTTTGCTTTGTGTCTTCAGGCTTATATTAAGGTTTTTCAAGGTGAGGATCTCCCGCACCCCAGATCCATACTGGAGGTAAGACCTGCTTCATAGCAGATTTACAAGATCAGTTCCATGGAACAGAATCCCTGGGGAGGTAGTTGAAGTGGCTAATATTGATTAATTCAAATCCAAATTAGATTTCTTTCAGAAAATAATATTTCAGGACCCTGTCTATGAGTAAATGACGGGTGATGAGTGGAGCGTCTTTGGGAGGAACAGGTGTATTTGCATCTATGGTTCTCAGAGCTCCAGAACTGGAGGTTTTTCCTCACCTCATGTCTCATTGATTTAGTATCTGTGCTCAGGAAATGCCCGTCCACAGTAGCACCTTCGGATTTGATATTTCTTTCTGATTTTTCACCCTTCCCTTCTGCTCATCCTTCAGTGTCAACAGCCCCTGTGGCATCTCATCCATTCTCCCTGGGTGAACCTAGCTCAGCTGTATTGATATGATGTTCGACTGCGAGAGGCATCACACCCAAACCCAATCCCGTTTACGCCCAGTGTTACATACGCTTGCACTTCCTGCGAGGTTTCCTTGGATAGTAATTGGAAATCTGATGGATTCCCTTCTCCCTCTCCGATCCCAGAGGCCATTAAGGTCCTTCCTGCCCCGTGACCATTCCTGCCCCGTGACCATTCCTGCCCCGTGACCTTCCTGGTAGTGGATGCATTGGTGTTCATCTTCCAAGATTCTATAGACTCTGGAACAGTTCCTACAGATTGGAGGGTAACTAATGTAACCCCACTGTTTAAAAAAGGAGTTAGAGAGAAAGCAGGGAATTATAGACCAGTCAGCCTGACGTTGGTAGTGGGGAAAATGCTAGACTCCATTATCAAAGAGTTTATAGCAGAGCACTGAGAGAAAAGTGGTAGAATCGGGCAGAGTCAGCATGGATTTACAAAAGGGAAATCATGCTTGACAAATCTACTAGAATTCTTCGAGGATGTAACTAGTAGAGTTGATGAGAGGGAGCCGGTGGATGTAGTTTATTTGGACTTTCAGAAGGCTTTCTACAAAGTCCCACATAAGAGATTAGCATGTAAAATTAAAGCACATGGGATTGGGGGTAGTGTATTGCGATGGATAGAAAATTAGTTGGCAGACAGGAAACAAAGAGTAGGGATAAATTTGTCTTTTTCCGAATGGCAGGCAGTGACCAGTGGGGTACTGCAGGGATCGGTGCTAGGACCCCAGCTATTCACAATATATATTAATGATTTAGATGAGGGAACTAAATGTAATATCTCCAAATTTGCAGATGACACAAAACTGGGTGGGAGGGTGAGTTGTGAAGAGGATACAGAGAGGCTTCAGGGTGATTTGGACAAGTTGAGTGAGTGGGCTAATGCATGGCAGATGCAGTATAATGTGGATAAATGTGAGGTTATCCACTTTGGTAGCAAAAACAGGAAGGCAGATTATTATCTGAACGGCTATAAACTGAGAGAGGGGAATATGCAGCGAGACCTGGGTGTTCTCGTACACCAGTCGCTGAAGGTAAGCATGCAGGTGCAACAGGCGGTAAAAAAGGCAAATGGTATGTTGGTCTTCATAGCAAAAGGATTCGAGTACAGGAGCAGGGATGTCTTGCTGCAATTATACAGGGCCTTGGTGAGACCACACCTGGAATATTGTGTGCAGTTTTTGTCTCCTTATCTGAGGAAGGATGTTCTTGCTATAGAGGGAGTGCAGCGAAGGTTTACCAGACTGATTCCTGGGATGGTGGGACTGATGTATGAGGAGAGATTGAATCGGTTAGGATTATATTTGCTGGAGTTCAGAAGAGTGAGGGGGGATCTCATAGAAACCTATAAAATTCTAACAGGACTTGACAGGATAGATGCAGGAAGGATGTTCCCGATGGTGAGGGAGTCCAGAACCAGGGGTCATAGTCTAAGGATACGGGGTAAACCTTTCAGGACTGAGATGAGGAGAAATGTCTTCACCCAGAGAGTGGTGAGGCTGTGGAATTCACTACCACAGAAAGCAGTTGAGGCCAAAACATTGTATGTTTTCAAGAAGGAGTTAGATATAGCTCTTGGGTCTAAAGGGATCAAAGGATATGGGGAGAAAGCGGGAACAGGTTACTGAGTTGGAAGATCAGCCATGATCATAATGAATGGCGGAGCAGGCTCGAAGGGCCGAATGTCCTACTCCTGCTCCTATTTTCTATGTTTTTATGTTTCCTGCCCCGTGACCATTCCTGCCCCGTGACCCAGTGCCATCGTGGCAGTGCCTTTACCCACTGAGCCATCAGAGCCCAGGACAGGATGGGGAGCTGAGGTAGCTGCTCAGTGCCAGGGCTGATGAGCCCGGATGTTGAACACAGAGCAGAACTGCCCAGGGTGATCAGTTTGATGGGCCTTTTCTAAAGTAATATTCGCTCTTTGTCTTTAACAGGCGACAGCTGAAGCCAACAACCGTTCAGCCAGTGCTTTGGCCAAAGAATATTACCACAATGCAATGGAGGAGGTAGGGAGAGCTTCTTCTAACCTGAGACAAGAAGGAAAACCTACACTTGCTGAAGCTACCCATATCTTATTGACATGCAAGATCACGGAATATTACAGCACAGTAGGAGGTTGTTCAACGCAGCGCACCTCAAACAGCTATCCCATACTGTTCCCACCCCCATCCTTTTCTTTTGAGGTCATGAAAGGCGCTATATAAATGCAAGTCTTTCTTTGACTTGGAGCACAGAAACAGGCCATTCGGCCTATCCGCTCCGTGCTGGGGTTTCTGCTCCACACGAGCCTCCTCCCACCCTCTCTCCGTCTCAACCCATCACCATATCCTTCTATTCCTTTCTCCCTCGTGTGTTTATCCAGCTTCCCCTCAAATGTATCGATAATATTCACCTCACCCACTCCCTGTGATAGCGAGTTCCACATTCTCCCCACTCTCTGGGGAAAGGAGTTTCTCCTGAATTCCCCATTGGATTTATTAGTGACTGTTTTATATTGATGTTCCCCTAGTTCTGGTCTCCCTTACAAGTGGAAACATCTTCTCTACATCGACCCGATCGAACCCCCTTCGTCATTTTAAAGCCTTCTAGATGGAATTAAGATACAGACCAGCCATGATCTCTTTGAAGGGCTGAATGGCCTCCTCCTGTCCCCGTGTAACTGGCTCAAGGGGCTGAATGGCCTCCTCCTGTCCCCGTGTAACTGGCTCAAGGGGCTGAATGGCCTCCTCCTGTTCCTACATCCTTCTGAAATGAGATTCTGCTGCTCTCTGTTTCAGCTCTGCGGAGGGGACAAAGCCTACTTGCAACCCCGCAAGGTCCGCATCAGGCACCTAGCCTACCGAGAGGCCGCCATTGAAAAGTTCCGAGCCATCAAGAAGATGGGGGGCAGCGTAATGAGCCAGCGCTACGAGGACCAGCTGGAGGCGGACATCGAGGACATGCTTGAGAGCTACCTCAAGTTCAACCGCAGCAAGAATTTCTTCAGCATCGTGCGCACGCCGACGGCCATGCTACTGCTGATAGTCACCTTGCACATAGTGTCGGGCTTCCTGGGGCTGCTGGGCCTGGGGTTCCTGTCCACCATCTTCAACTTCTTCATTGGCATCTCCATACTGACCTTAATGACCTGGTCATACATCAAGTACACGGGCCAGAGCCCGGTGCTGGGGGAGATTATTGATGGGATCTGCGAAGTACTACTGAGCGGGGTGAGCACTGTGGATCATTTCAGTCACTTCCCGCTGCAACTGTAGGGTTGGGGGGGTGGGGGGAGGGATGGTCGTTGAGGGTAATGAACTGATATTGGGGTCCTGATAGAGCGCGGGGTGCAGAGTGGCGGGGAGGGGGCTAATTGGACCGGGGCATACAGGTTGAATCCAATCCCCATTTCAAAATTGTGCAGGAGTTTTCTTTTCATTACTTACATGTCACATCTCCAGATTTGTAATGGGAACTTCATATGCAAACATGTCACACTGTAATTACCAGTGCTGGCACTGCAGTGCCTTCTCAAGGGAGAGGGTTAAACTGCAGGTTCCATTCTACACTTGGAGATAGGATTTTGCAATGGGAATAGCTGAGAGTTTGTGCACACAGGTGTGAGATTGGGAATTGAGAACAGTGGAAGCTGTGGCTTAGTGGGTAGCACACTTGCCTTTGAGTCAGAGGGTTGGCAGTTTGAGCCCCCATCCTGATACTTTAAAATCAAAGCCAACACTCCTAGTGCCTGTAATGAGGGAGTGCCGCACTATCGGAGGGTCAGTACTGAGGGAGTGCCGCACTATCGGAGGGTCAGTACTGAGGGAGCGCTGCACTGTCGGAGGGTCAGTACTGAGTGAGCGCTGCACTGTCGGAGGTTCAGCACTGAGGGAGCGCCGTACTGTCGGAGGGTCAGTACTGAGGGAGTGCCGCACTGTCGGAGGTTCAGCACTGAGTGAGCGCTGCACTGTCGGAGGTTCAGCACTGAGGGAGCGCCGTACTGTCGGAGGGTCAGTACTGAGGGAGCGCCGCACTGTCGGAGGTTCAGCACTGAGGGAGCACCGTACTGTCGGAGGGTCAGTACTGAGGGAGTGCCGCACTGTCGGAGGGTCAGCACTGAGGGAGCGCCGCACTATCGGATGGTCAGTACTGAGGGAGTGCCGCACTGTCAGAGGTTCAGCACTGAGGGAGCACCGTACTGTCGGAGGGTCAGTACTGAGGGAGTGCTGCACTGTCGGAGGGTCAGTACTGAGGGAGTGCCACACTGTCGGAGGGTCAGTACTGAGGGAGTGCCGCACTATCGGAGGGTCAGTACTGAGGGAGTGCCGCACTGTCGGAGGGTCAGTACTGAGGGAGCGCCGCACTGTTGGACGGTCAGTACTGAGGGAGTGCCGCAGTCGGAGGGTCAGTACTGAGGGAGCGCTGCACTGTCGGAGGGTCAGTACTGAGGGAGTGCTGCACTGTCGGAGGGTCAGTACTGAGGGAGTGCCGCACTGTCGGAGGGTCAGTACTGAGGGAGCGCCGCACTGTTGGACGGTCAGTACTGAGGGAGTGCCGCAGTCGGAGGGTCAGTACTGAGGGAGTGCTGCACTGTCGGAGAGTCAGTACTGAGGGAGTGCTGCACTGTCGGAGGTGCTCTCTTTCAGATGAGACATTAAACCGAGGCCCCCGTCTGCCCTCTCGGGTGGGTGTAAAAGATCCCACAGCCACTATTGGAAGAAGAGCAGGGGAGTTCTCCCCGGGGCCAATAATTTTCCTTCAACTGATCTCAGATGATCCCATTTAACTCATTGCTGTTTGTGGGATCCTGCTATGCTCAAATTGGCTGACTAGTTTCCTGCATTACAACGGTGACCACGCTTCAGAAAAAGTACATGATTTGGGATGTCCTGAGGCTGGTGATAGGCACTGTAGAAAAGTAGCCCTGTCTTTTGAGATGTCGTTCAGGATGTGATGTTCAGGCACAGTTTGCTGACTGGGCTTTGCTCTCAATTGCAGATAACGAGCGTGATAATTGATCGGTACCTGAATGCACAGCCAGCGACCATCATAGCAGGTTTGGCTCAGGCCAGCAGAAGGAATTAGCTAACCCAGGACTCGCCTGCTGGCTTCAGGGCATCCTCACACGCACAGTGCCTTTGGACAAGACTCACTCACTGCTGTGTCTGGCGGTTTAGAAAACCCAGAGCACGGGACAGAGACCCAGCACTCCGACTGTCTATTTAAACTCAGGAGACTTACACATTCAGCAGTGATGGCTGGGAGCAGGTGAAGCAAAGCTCACAGTGCACTGGGAGAAATGAGGCCCGTATGTTATGTGATGATCATCCATTGTCTGGACTCTTGGGCTACTGACCACGCTGTGCAGCTCCTTCCAGCCTGCAATAACATGTGAAGGGGCGGGGAGAGGGATCGTGGTGCTGCCTGGTTACTGTTGGTTGTGACTCTCTCTGCCTGTACCCCTCCTCCAACTCCCTCCCCCTCCCGCTCTGCCCATTTTCCATTTCTGCCTTCGTTAGCTGTCACTCAGGGCCCTCTGAGTAGCACTGACGAGTCAGAAGGTCATGTCTTCAAGCCCCACTCCAGGGATTTGAGCCCATAATCCAGGCCGACACTCCTGGTGCTAGCACTGTCAGAGGGTCAGTACTGAGGGAGTGCTGCACTGTCGGAGGGTCAGTACTGAGGGAGTGCTGCACTGTCGGAGGGTCAGTACTGAGGGAGCGCTGCACTGTCGGAGGGTCAGTACTGAGGGAGTGCTGCACTGTCGGAGGGTCAGTACTGAGGGAGTGCCGCACTGTCGGAGGGTCAGTACTGAGGGAGCGCTGCACTGTCGGAGGGTGAGTACTGAGGGAATGCCGCACTGCCGGAGGGTCAGTACTGAGGGAGTGCCGCACTGTCGGAGGGTCAGTACTGAGGGAGCGCTGCACTGTCGGAGGGTCAGTACTGAGGGAGTGCTGCACTTTCGGAGGGTCAGTACTGGGGGAGTGCCGCACTGTCGGAGGTGCTGTCTTTCTGATGAGACATTAAACCGAGGCCCCCGTCTGCCCTCTCGGGTGGGTGTAAAAGATCCCACGGCCACTATTGGAAGAAGAGCAGGGGAGTTCTCCCCGGTGTCCTGGGGACAATATTTATCCCTCACCCAACATCACTAAAAACAGATGATCCGGGTCATTATCACATTGCTGTTTGTGGGATCTTGCTGTGCAATCCAACAATGACGACACCTCAAAAAATACCTCATTGGCTGTGAAGCACTTTGGGACGTCCTGAGGGTGAGTGTGACATTGTTTGTAACTGTTCACACGGAACAGGCCTGCTCACTCTGACTTCCCCACCCTCCTCATCTCTCCTTGGGGACGACTCTGGAGGCAGCTTGCAGTCTGTGTTTTCCCTGTCATTGCTTCCTGAGACAATAAGGAGCTCCCTCACCCCCCGGGCCAACCCCCTCCTCACATTCAGACAAGGGGGCCCTTCCTGCATTTACAATAGTTTCCCCACTCGGGCACAACTTCTCTCCCGCCTCCCTCCGCACATCGTTCCTTGTCCCTCACTCAGCCCTCAGAGAAACCCCGTGTGTAACGCAGAATTGCTTCCCCGGAACGAGGGCAGGGAGTCACTTATTGACCGTCCTCACAGGAAAATGGCCCGAATCATAGAATGTGTTGCTTCGAAATACTGGGAAAAATAACCAGTGCGAAATTGGGATACGATTGAGCGCCAGTGGCTCTGGAAATCACACAGCAATTGAACCCCCAACTCCCAGGCCGCTCTCGAGAGCAGCCCAGTTACGGTTACGGTCCCACCGTCAGCCGGAGGGCAGGAATTGGTACGTTGAGGGCAAGGCGGGGAGGGGCGAGGGAGAGGAGCCCAGCTCAACATGCCCGAGGAAAGTGGAAAGGGCGGAGTGGGGGGCAGCTCTCTGTCTGGGGTTGAGACAGAGCCGCGATGCCTGCTGTGGTTGAATAGTCTGCCCCAACCTCAGGACGAGCCCGTGCCTCTTAGATGGCAACTAACGGGCACAGAGAGAGCACACGCACCCCCACCCTAGCCGCAGGGAGACGCAGTCCACCCCTCAGGGGCTTTTCAGTATTTACCCCTCTGATTTCCCAGAATGAGCCCGTTTCACTGTATGTTTAATTTATGAAGAATAAATCCTCAAAATCTTTTGGTGTGAATTTATTCCTGGTATGATCAGGGTTCGGGGACATCCACCCCATTCCCCACTCCCCAGGATCCACCATTGGTGGCCGTGCCTTCAGCTGCCTTGGGCCCTAAGCTCTGGAACTCCCTCTCTAAACCTCTCCGCCTCTCTCTCTCTCTCCTTTTAAGACGCTCCTTAAAACCGACCTCTTTGACCAAGCTTTTGGTCGCCTGTCGCTAATATCTCCTGATGTGGCTCGGGGTCAAATTCTGTCTCATTTACGCTCCTGGGAAGCGTCGTGTGGACATTAAAGGCGCTAGATAAATGCAGGTTTTTGCAATGTGCTGTCTGGCAAGAGGAAAAGGTTGGTTTGGGTAAGAATTCCATCTGGTCTGTTTCGGGTTGTCCAGCGTTGGTGGGGGTTGTGTTATTTCAGGAATTGACATTTTTTTTGCGCAGAGGGTAAGCACCAGCAGGGGCTAGACGGGCCGAATGGCCTGCATCCTTACTATAACTTGTGTGCCAGTGCAAATGCTGATCAGAAATCTTCCTTCATTGTGTTACTGGGGCGGGTTTTCTTAGTTCCTTCCGCCTACTTTGGCTTTGTAGGACATGAGCTTTATCAGCACTGACCCAGCCCAAGTCTGGGTTTGCTGTGGGATCGTCCTGTGCAGCTTATTAGGCTCCCCCTCCGGGGGGCGGGGCTCAGCGACAGGAAGGGGAGAGGCAGAGTGCGCGCGCCTTGTCCGCCCCTTTTAAGAGGAGCCAGTGGGCCCCACCGCCAGCTGCACCCCCTCCCCTCCCCCCAATGCTCGCTGTCGGCTTGAGCTTCCCGGTGACCGGGAGCCGGTGCCGCCTAAGGGCGGCCGCCTGGACTGCCAGAGCCGGCACCGGGGGCTGGGAGCCCGGGAGAGTCCCCGGCGCCGCGGGAAAATGTATCAAAGGCCGTGGATACAAAGTATCGGCCCGTGGATACAGGGACCTGGGGATAGGGGCAAATAACCTGGAAATGGGGGCAAGGAGGGTGGGGATAGGGGCAAATAGCCTGGAAATGGGGGCAAGGAGGGTGGGGATAGGGGCAAATAACCTGGAAATGGGGGCAAGGAGGGTGGGGATAGGGGCAAATAGCCTGGAAATGGGGGCAAGGAGGGTGGGGATAGGGGCAAATAACCTGGAAATGGGGGCAAGGAGGGTGGGGGTAGGGGCAAATAGCCTGGAAATGGGGGCAAGGAGGGTGGGGGTAGGGGCAAATAACCTGGAAATGGGGGCAAGGAGGGTGGGGATAGGGGCAAAGAGCTTGGTAATGGGGGCAAGGAACCTGTCAATGGGAACGAGGAGCCTGGTAATGGGCTCAAGGAGACTGGCAGCAGACGCCTGGGGCCTGACACACAGAAGAGACATCACTGCTGTGAGTCCAGTTGGACACTTAGGTCAGCGAGTCTGTGGCACATTGAATGGTGTGGCTGGATGGAGCCGGAATGCCGGTCAGCGGGTCTGGGGCAGTGTCATCAACCCACGAGGGTTGGACTGGTCCAGGAGCTGGACGTTTCTCAGTGTTAGTCCCGGCACTGGACAGGCCTGGAGGACGCTGGGGTTCAGGGAGCACCACCTCTGGTCCATAGCCAAGCCGGGGCACCTCGGCCACGGGCTGGGCACCAGACCGCTGGGCACCATGGTGCCCCAGGATGTGCTGCTCTTCCGCCACGAGAGGGAAAGGTTCTTCCGCCTCCTGGGCCTCTTCTGCGCGGCCCAGTTCCTCTTCTGGATCTATCTGGCTCATTTCGCCTTCACCTCCCTCAAGGACACGGGCTACGAAGAGACCGTCCTGGTGGGAGACCGAGCGAGCAATCTTCCGACGATTGGAGGCGTCTCCTTGAACCTGGGGTCCAATAAATGGCGGTTCGGCTTCACCACCTCCTGTTTGACTGTTGGTAAGTATCATCCTTAACCGTTCTGCTAACAGTGATGCTGGGATGCGGATTTGAGACACCTCATTGTAACTCACAGGAGAGGAGGGGAGGGTGTGCAGCACTGATTTACCAGATCCCGGGGATAAAAGGGTTAATGTCCGAGGACGGGTCGCACAGACTGGGCTTGTATTCCCTCGAGTGTAGAAGATTAAGGGGGTTGATCTAATCGAGGGGTTTAAGATGATTAAAGGATTCGATCGGGTCGATAGAGAGAAACTCTTTCCTCTGGTCGGGGGGAGTCCAGAACAAGGGGGCAGAACCTTAACATTCGAGCCCGGGCCGTTCAGGGGTGATGTCAGGAAACACTTCTTCACACAAAGGGGAGTGGAAATCGGGAACTCTCTCCCCCCCCAGAAAGCTGCTGAGGCCGGGGGTCAATTGGGAATTTCAGACCTGAGATTGATAGATTTTAGTTGGGTGAAGGGGGATTAAGGGTTACAGAACCCAGGCGGGGAGAGATGGAGTTCAGATACACATCAGCCGTGATCTAACAGAATGGTGGGATAGGCTGGAGGGGCTGAATGGCCTCCTCCTGTTCCTGTGTGTGAAGCTGGACAATGCATATCAGCCGATTGATTCACTGGTTGGGAAATGTCAAGATCCCATTGAGTCCACACCTGACTTGTCTACCCACTAGTTAACCACAGGCATTATTACAGGGCGAGGGGAGTGCACTGGTTATGTTACTGGACTAGTATTCCAGGGACCCTGTCAGGACCCGAAACCCATAAAGGCCTCTGGCAGCTGGGAGAATGAAGGCACTTTCAAAGGCTCAGTCTAGGCTGGATTAGAGGCCTGTTCCCTGAGATGAAAAGCCAGTGAGTGTCGCAAGGTGAAACAGGGTTGCTCAGTGTGCAGGGGTGTCTCCTCGGGAGATAACCTCACCATCTGCTTTGTGTCAGGGTCCTCGATCCTTTTAATTAATCCAATTCTCTCCTGACCAGCCTCCCTCATTCCACCCTCCGTAAACATCAACTCATCCAGAACTCGGTTGCCCCCTTGTCCGAACTCACACCGAGTCTCGTTCACCCAATCACCCACTGTGCTCGCTGACCTACACTGGCTCCCAGTCCCGCAACGTCACCATTTTCAAATTCTCATCCTTCTGTTCAAATCCCTCCACGGCCTCCTCACCCTCTCCCTCCCTATCTCTGTAACCTCCTCCAGCCCCTACAACCCTCCCTATCTCTGTAACCTCCTCCAGCCTCTACAACCCTCCCTATCTCTGTAACCTCCTCCGGCCCCTACAACCCTCCCTATCTCTGTAACCTCCTCCGGCCCCTACAACCCTCCCTATCTCTGTAACCTCCTCCAGCCTCTACAACCCTCCCTATCTCTGTAACCTCCTCCGGCCCCTACAACCCTCCCTATCTCTGTAACCTCCTCCGGCCCCTACAACCCTCCCTATCTCTGTAACCTCCTCCGGCCCCTACAACCCTCCCTATCTCTGTAACCTCCTCCAGCCCCTACGACCCTCCCTATCTCTGTAACCTCCTCCAGCCCCTACAACCCTCCCTATCTCTGTAACCTCCAGCCCCTACAACCCTCCCTATCTCTGTAACCTCCTTCAGCCCCTACAACCCTCCCTATCTCTGTAACCTCCTCCAGCCCCTACAACCCTCCCTATCTCTGTAACCTCCAGCCCCTACAACCCTCCCTATCTCTGTAACCTCCTTCAGCCCCTACAACCCTCCCTATCTCTGTAACCTCCTCCAGCCCCTACGACCCTCCCTATCTCTGTAACCTCCTCCAGCCCCTACAACCCTCCCTATCTCTGTAACCTCCTCCAGCCCCGACAACCCTCCCTATCTCTGTAACATCCTCCAGCCCCTACAACCCTCCCTATCTCTGTAACCTCCTTCAGCCCCTACAACCCTCCCTATCTCTGTAACATCCTCCAGACCCTACAACCCTCCCTATCTCTGTAACCTCCTCCAGCCCCTACAACCCTCCCTATCTCTGTAACCTCCTCCAGCCCCTACGACCCTCCCTATCTCTGTAACCTCCTCCAGCCCCTACGACCCTCCCTATCTCTGTAACCTCCTCCAGCCCCGACAACCCTCCCTATCTCTGTAACATCCTCCAGCCCCTACAACCCTCCCTATCTCTGTAACCTCCTTCAGCCCCTACAACCCTCCCTATCTCTGTAACATCCTCCAGACCCTACAACCCTCCCTATCTCTGTAACCCCCTTCAGCCCCTACAACCCTCCCTATCTCTGTAACCTCCTCCAGCCCCTACAACCCTCCCTATCTCTGTAACCTCCAGCCCCTACAACCCTCCGAGATCTCTGCGCTCCTCCAATTCCGCCCTCTTGTCCATCCCCCGATTCCCATCGCTCCACCATTGGCGGCCGTGCCTTCAGCTGCCTGGGGCCCTAAGCTCTGGAATTCCCTCCCTAAACCTCTCCGCCTCTCTCTCTCTCCTCCTTTAAGACGCTCCTTAAAAACCGACCTCTTTGACTGAGCTTTTGGTCGCCTGTCCCTAATATCTCCTTACGTGTCTCGGGGGTCAAATGCTGTCTGATTTACGCTCCTGTGAAGCACTTTGGTGAAGTTATACCATGTTAAATGTGGATTGTTATTAACCCTTTGTTAGGAATTAATGTCTCAGAGTAGTGATGGGGTTTTATATTCGAATACAGAGTCGCTGATGAAGGCAGAAATATTAAAACTGTATTTGTAAATTCTATCCTTTGATAACAGTGACACTGAAAGCATAGAAGCACAAGTTTCATTGCAGTCTTAAGCATGGGCAGGTATGGATTATTTCGAAGAGTGGTTAATTAGTGTTTTCTGAAAACATCTCGTAAACCAGAGATCAGTAGATTGATCCCAAAACTAGGTTTATATTAGAATAAAAGCAAAATACTGCAGATGCTGAAAATCTGGAATAAAAACAAGAAATGCTGGAAATACTCAGCAGGTCTGGCAGCATCTCTGGTGAGAGAAGCAGAGTTAACGTTTCAGGTCAGTGACCTTTCATCAGAACTGACAAATATTAGAAATGTAAAAGGTTTTAAGCAAGTAATGTGGGGGTGGGGCAAGAGATAACAAAAGAGAAGGTGTTGATAGGACAGAGGGTCATAGAGAATAACTGACCAGAAGGTCATGGAGCAAAGGCAAACGGTATGTTAATGGTGTGGTGAAAGACAAAGCATTAGTGCAGAGAGGGTGTTAATTGACTGTAAAGCACAAAGTACTCCAAGCACAAATATTTAAAAAAAAATTAAAAACAGAAACAGTGGGTAGACACAGTAGAAACAAACTAAACACACTAAAAAAAACCTAAAATAAAATAACCAAACAATAAAGAAAAAATAACTAAACATTAAAATGTTGGGGGGGGGGGGCCCGTAATGCTCTGAAATGATTGAACTCAATGTTCAGTCCGGCAGGCTGTAGTGTGCCTAATCGGTAAATGAGATGCTGTTCCTCGAGCTTGCGTTGATGTTCACTGGAACACTGCAGCAATCCCAGGACAGAGATGTGAGCAGGAGTGTGCATTGAAATGGCAAGCAACCGGAAGCTCGGGGTCCTGCTTGCGGACTGAGCAGAGGTGTTCCGCAGAGCGGCCACCCAGTCTGCGCTTGGTCTCCCCAGTGTAGAGGAGACCACACTGTGAGCAGCGAATACAGTGTACTACATTGAAAGAAGTACAAGTAAATCGCTGCTTCACCTGAAAGGAGTGTTTGGGGCCTGGGATAGTGAGGAGAGAGGGGGTAAATGGGCAGATAAATGGACCCTCGTCCACTCCTGCATCACCCCCACCACCTCGTCCCCCTTCCCGCGGCACCTTCCCCTGCAATCGCAGGAGGTGTAATACCTGCCCATTTACCTCCTCTCTCCTCACTACCCCAGGCCCAGCACCTCATTTATCGATTAGACACACTACAGCCTGCCGGACTGAACATTCAGTTCAATCATTTCCGAGCATGACGGGGGCCCCCCATTTTTATGTTTAGTTATTTTTTCTTTTTTTTTTATTTGGTTATTTTATTTTAGGTCTTTTTTATTTAGTTATTTTATTTTAGATTTTTTAGTGTGTTTAGTTTGTTTGTACTGTGCCTACCCACTGTTAACTTTTGTTTTAATTTTTAATATTTGTGCTGGAGTGCTTTGTGCTTTGCAGTCAATTCACACCCTCTCTGTACTAATCCTTTGTCTTTCACCACACCATTAACATACCGTTTGCCTTTGCACCTTGACCTTCTGGTCAGTTATTCTCTGTGACCTTGTCCTATCAACACCTCCTTTGTTATATCTTGCCCCACCCCCGCTTTACTTGCTTAGAACCTTTTACATTTCTAATATTGGTCAGTTCTGAAGAAGGGTCAGCCCTTTCAGGAGAGAAGTTAGGAAACATCACACAAAGGGTGTTCGGAGTGTGGAGCTCACTCCCATTAAAAGCAGTGTTCAGTTAATCATTTTAAACTGATAGACTTTTTGCCAGACAAGGGTATTCAGGGATATGAAGCTGAGGCTGGCGGGTGGAGTTAAGATCAGCCTTGAGGGGCTGAATGGCCTCCTTGTCTCTATGTAGACCTACTTAATGAGACCTGTAAGCATACAAACCCGCTGAAATTCAGCGGTAACTGTCGATGAGTTAACATGACCAGTAAGCAGCGATTCCTGGGGAATCCCTCACTAGTGCCTATGTGGGTGTGGGTCTGCGTGTTCTGTTCTGTGCGCCGTCCAAACGGGAATGCGTGAGGTTAGTTGCCAGAGGTTCCTGTCTCGAGCTTCTCCAATCTGTTGTTATTAAGGGGGTTAGCTCACGACCTTACCGTGTGTTTTGTTACTTAGGGTGCTTGATCCTCACGGCTGGCTACATATTTGCTCGTCGCTCCGTGCATAGTGTCCTGCTCCACCGAGGAGGTCAGCAGGTAACCTTGTCCAGCTACCTGCCGCTCGGAGGCACCAGCTCCTTCGTGGTGCCCCTCTGCGATGTGTCCTGCGTGGCACACCGCAGCCAAGTGCCCTCAGTCATCCCCGTCAAGGTCAAAGGCCACCACTTCTACTACCTCCTGGACAAGCAGGGGCAGTTCTACAACGCCAAACTCTTCGACATCACCGTCGGAGCCTACAGGAAGCTGTGACCCCCCCACCCTCCGTATCCCGGCGATTGAGGCGGAGGGCAGTGTGCCCCCTTGATCCCGCGCAGAGGGCAACAGGGATCCCGCGAGGAAATGAAGTAAGCTGCTGATGTTTGGAAACCCACCGCCCCCTACCCTGAGAGGGAGAGAGGCTCTGTGTGCCTTGTCGAGATACAGTGCACGGACAGGGGATGAATCTTTGAGTAATCAGGGACGCCAGGAAGCCTAGTCGTCTGGCGGTGCTGACCAGATGTCTCAGGCTAAGAACTACAAATGTGATTTATTAAGGAATAAAATTATACAGAAGGAAAATGGGGGGGAAAAAGCAGCAAATTGGCCAGCTGGTGAACAATAGTTTATCGTTCATCCTGTATCTTGTTACCCCAGGTTACTTCTATAATTATGGTGCAACGTCTGCTTGAAAATAATAAACAACTCATCTGCAGTACTTTTAAGTTGCATCTTCAGTGAAATTTTTTGATGTGATGTGAGAAAGATAAAGATGAGTCCTTCTTTCGCCTCGCTCAACCCAATGAAAGACAATCTAGGCTTCTATATAGGATCATTGGAACAGTAGGAGGCCTTTCAGCCCCTCAAGCTTGTACCACCATTCAGTTAGATCACGGCTGATGTGTTTCTTAACTCCATCTCGCCTCCTTAATTCCGTAATCTTTAATCCCCTGACCCAACAAAAATCTATTGATCTCAGTTTTCAAAGGTTCTCCCCCCACCAGAGGAAATAGTTTCTCTCTATCGGCCCAATCGAATCCTTTAATCATCTTAAACTCCTCGATTAGATCACCCCCTTAATCTTCTACACTCGAGGGGATACAAGCCTAGCCGTTGTGTTATGTGCTTGTCTTGATATTTGAAATTCTTAGGGTGAACTCTACACTTGTCAGCTTCTGACTCAACTTGAGATTGGAGAGGTGGACTGTTGCCTGGCAAGTTAATCCTGGTCCTTGTGGTCCACTTCTCCAAGCCTTTCGTTTCTCCATAGCATCGGGAGACTTCCACACGGGAATTTTCACACAGCACCTCACAAACCAAATCATCTAACCTCCGCATTGCAGCGAGCGTACAGTATAGAAACAGGCCATTCGGCCCATCTACTGGGGTTTCTGCTCCACACGAGCTTCCTCCCACCCCCCCTCTCCATCTCACCCCATCACCATATTCCTTTCTCCCTCTTGTGTTTATCCAGCTTCCCCTTAAATATATCGATACTATTCACCACAACCACTCCCTGTGATAGTGAGTTCCACATTCTCCCCACTCTCTTGGGATAGGAATTTCTCCTGAATTCCCCATTGGATTTATTAGTGACTGTCTTATATTGATGCCCCCCTAGTTCTGGTCTCCCCCCACAATTGGAAACATCTTCTCTACGTTGACCCTATCGAACCCCCTTCGTCATTTTAAAGACCTGGATCAGGTCCCCCCCCCCCCACCCACCGCCTCAGCCTTTTTTCATTGTGTCATGTGACTGCCGGAATGTTTTTACCGCCAACCAGACCCACCTTGATGTATTTGGGTCTCGCGATTCCTGCGTATCTTTGTTTACGCTGTTGAGTTTGGATGGTGAAGGAAGTTTGGAAGAACACTCAATTCGAATACAAGAGTGCAGTTGTGGATGTAATGGACTGTAAAGCCATTGAGAGAGAAGATATTGTTACTAAGACCAAGCTGTCACTTTTGTTGAGAAATCTAACTGATAGGAAAAGATGTGATTGGCTTTTAAACCTATCGAACCCCCTTCATCATTTTAAACCTGGAAAACTGAAAATAGCAGTCAACATGAATACAGGGTCAGTGATGAGTTTATGTAGATTACGATCTCGCTCAACAAGGTGCGAGGAAGACTTATATTGAGCCTTGTGATGTTTTGTACAGGTACTGACATTCACCCCACTGAAAGACTTGCATTTCTCCAGCGCCTTTCAGCACCCCCCCCCCCCCCCCCCCCCCCCCCCACCCCTCTCAGGACGTCCCCAAAGTGCCTCGCAGACAATGAAGTACTTTTGAAGTGTAGTCGCTGTTGTAATGTGTGAAACGCAGCAGCCAATTTGAACACAGCAAGATCCCACAAACAGCAGTGTGATAATGGCCAGATTGTGTCCAGTTCTGGTCACACCACAGGAAGGAGGTGAGGGTCCTGGAGAGGGTGCAGAGGGGATTTACCGGAATGGTTCCAGGGATGAGGGATTTTAGTTACAGGGTGAGGTTGGAGAAGCTGGGGTTGTTCTTGGAGCACAGGACATTGAGGGGAGATTTGATAGAGGTGTACAAGATTATGACAGGTGTAGAGACATTAGACAAAAGAAAACTGTTCCCATTAACTAATGGTACAAGGACCAGGGAACACAGATTGAAGATTTGGACAAGAGCTGCCAGGAGGGATGTGGGGAAGAAACTCACAGTGAGTGGTGAAGATGTGGAAAGAGGGTGTGCAAACACAAATGATCAATGATTTCATTGGAAATGGGTGGGCATTGAAAGACTCTGAGATCATCTGTTTTTAGTGATGTCGGTTGAGGGATAAATATTGTCCCCCAGGACACCGGGGAGAACTCCCCTGCTCTTTTTCCAATAGTGGCCGTGGGATCTTTTACACCCACCCGAGAGGGCAGACGGGGGCCTCGGTTTAATGTCTCATCTGAAAGACGGCATCTCCGACAGTGCAGTACTCCCTTAGTACTCACCCTCTGACAGTGTGGCACTCCCGCAGTACTGACCCTCCGACAGTGCGGCACTCCCTCAGTACTGACCCTCCGACAGTGCGGCACTCCCTCAGTACTGACCCTCCGACAGTGCGGCACTCCCTCAGTACTGACCCTCCGACAGTGCGGCACTCCCTCAGTACTGACCCTCCGACAGTGCGGCACTCCCTCAGTACTGACCCTCCGACAGTGCGGCGCTCCCTCAGTACTGACCCTCCGACAGTGCGGCGCTCCCTCAGTACTGACCCTCTGACAGTGCGGCACTCCCTCAGTACTGACAGTGGGAATGTCCACTTGGATTGTGTGCTTGAGTCTGGATTTGGGGCTTGAACCAAGTTGAATCAGGTTGCTGACTCGGAGACAGGATTTACCATCAATTGAGCTCTGCCTGACATTGAGACAGGAGATGGCACCTTGTCTGATAATTGTCCTTTGAAGTATCTTGCGACATTTTATCACAGCAACAACTTGCATTTATCTAGTGCCTTTAACGTAGTAAAGCATCTGAATGTTATCCGACAGAATTTGACCCCCGAGCCACATAAGGAGATATTAGGGACAGGCGACCAAAAGCTCGGTCAAAGAGGTCGTTTTTTAAGGAGCGTCTTAAAGGAGGAGAGAGAGAGGCGGAGAGGTTCAGGGAGGGAATTCCAGAGCTTAGGGACCCAGGCAGCTGAAGGCACGGCCGCCAATGGTGGAGCGATGGGAATCGGGGGATGGACAAGAGGGCGGAATTGGAGGATCGCAGAGATCTCGGAGGGCTGGAGGAGGGTACAGAGATAGGGAGGGTTGTAGGGGCTGGAGGAGGTTACAGAGATAGGGAGGGTTGTCGGGGCTGGAGGAGGTTACAGAGATAGGGAGGGTTGTAGGGGCTGGAGGAGGTTCCAGAGATAGGGAGGGGCTGGAGGAGGTGACAGAGATAGGGAGGGTTGTAGGGGCTGGAGGAGGTTACGGAGATAGGGAGGGTTGTAGGGGCTGGAGGAGGTTACAGAGATAGGGAGGGTTGTAGGGGCTGGAGGAGGTTACAGAGATAGGGAGGGTAGGAGGGGCTGGAGGAGGTTCCAGAGATAGGGAGGGGCTGGAGGAGGTTACAGAGATAGGCAGGGTTGTCGGGGCTGGAGGAGGTTACAGAGATAGGGAGGGTTGTAGGGGCTGGAGTAGGTTACAGAGATAGGGAGGGTTGTTGGGGCTGGAGGAGGTTACAGAGATAGGCAGGGTTGTGGGGGCTGGAGGAGGTTACAGAGATAGGCAGGGTTGTCTGGGCTGGAGGAGGTTACAGAGATAGGGAGGGTTGTAGGGGCTGGAGGAGGTTACAGAGATAGGGAGGGTTGTAGGGGCTGGAGGAGTTTACAGAGATAGGGAGGGTTGTGGGGGCTGGAGGAGATTACAGAGATAGGGAGGGTTGTAGGGGCTGGAGGAGGTTACAGAGATGGGGAGGGTTGTAGAGGCTGGAGGAGGTTACAGAGATAGGGAGGGTTGTTGGGACTGGAGGAGGTTACTGAGATAGGGAGGGTTGTAGGGGCTGGAGGAGGTTACTGAGATAGGGAGGGTTGTCGGGGCTGGAGGAGGTTACAGAGATAGGGAGGGTTGTTGGGGTTGGAGGAGGTTAGAAATGGGGAGGGTTGTAGGGGCTGGAGGAGATTACAGAGATAGAGAAGGGGGTGAGGAGGTCTTGGAGGGATTTGAACAGGAGGATGAGAATTTTAAAATCGAGGCATTTTCGGACCGGGAGTCAGTGTAGGTCAGCAAGCACAGGGGGTGATGGGTGAACAAGACTCTGTGCGAGTTGGTAACCCGGGCACTGGGGGAGAGGGTAACCCGGGCACCGGGGGAGAGGGTAACCCTGGCACCGGGGGAGAGGGTTGCCCGGGGACTGCAGGAGATGAATTAACCCACCAGTGCCTATAAAATGGACCAGGAAGAGGGTAAAGCGAAATCAGAGATGTCGAGGACATGTTGCCACAACTCAAACCCATCTCCAATCTCTATGTAATGATCCTGGGAGTTCGTCCAGGAACTTCCCCTCTCTGATTGGAGCAAAGTTGTACGTAGGCCCCTCCTCCTGTCCAATTGCAGGCGGGACCGCCCGGGCTGTTTAATACTTAATAGGGAGCGTCCCTATTTCTGGGGTTGGAGCAGGGGAGCTCGGTCCAGTAAAGAGAAGTTAAGGTCTACATAATAACAAGTCTCACACTCGCTGCCCGGCCCTGGGGGGAACAGGAGAGAGAGAGAGAGAGAGAGAATAGAATCGTTTCTATTATATAGAGAAAAAACAATTCCTTGCACTTAGTAGGAATCAGAAAAGAGAAAATGACACAAGTTGAAACGCACATCACATACACTCACAACACGTATGTGACGGATCACCACTATATGGAACAAGAGGATGATTGGGACAGAGATCTGCTTCTCGACCCAGCCTGGGAGAAACAACAGAGGAAGGTTAGTGGGAAAGAAGAACTTTTTAAAAAAAAATGCACTGCTTCCTTTTAAAAGTTTTCCCAAAATTTTGAACTTTTTCCAAAGTTTTCAGCTTTCGAAAAGTTTCGCAAAAGTTTTGAAGTTTTCCAAAAGTTTCAGCTTTTCAAAAGTTTTGAAGTTTTTCAAAAGTTTCAGCTTTTCAAAAGTTTTGAAGTTTTTCAAAAGTTTCAGCTTTTCAAAAGTTTTGAAGTTTTTCAAAAGTTTCAGCTTTTCAAATTTCAGCAAAATTTTTAAAGTTTTCCAAAATGTTTTGTAAAAGTCTTAAGTTTTACAGAAGTTTGTGAAGAGTTTTAAGATTTTTCAAAAGCGTTGAGTTTCCCAATCTTTGTATGTTTTTTCTGTAAAATCATAGTTTAACTGCTAAGTGTTTTTCCTCTTGCAAGAAAGATTTGTATTCTAAAGGGAGTTTGCTCCGACACAAATTATTGAAATTGTTTTAAAAGCTTTTCCTCAAATGATGATTTTCTTCTGAAAAGGTGGATTTCTATCTGGTTGGAGATTACACAAGGTGATCTTGTTAAGGTTACAGAAGTTGGAGATTAGGTGTCATCAGTCATATTTTTACGAGGAGTGCAAAAGTGAATGCTTCACGATGCTCAGCTGGAGTGTATGAGAGGGCAGGTATCAGGTTTCTCGGTGCGAAGAACTCATCATCTTAAATATCACTGGCTATCTTTAAAATATGATTCCTTCAGTAGCCTTCATCATTCTGAGAAAATATACTGAGCTGGAGGGAGGGGTTCGAGGGTGAGCTTGGGGGAGTGGAGAAGTGTGGCAGCCTACTGCAAGTCGAGACCAGTGCACCTTCCCACTGCAAGTCGAGACCAGTGCACCTTCCCACTGCAAGTCTAGACCAGTGCACCATCCCACTGCTAGTCTAGACCAGTGCACCTTCCCACTGCTAGTCTAGACCAGTGCACCTTCCCACTACTAGTCTAGACCAGTGCACCTTCCCACTGCTAGTCTAGACCAGTGCACCTTCCCACTGCTAGTCTAGACCAGTGCACCTTCCCACTGCTAGTCTAGACCAGTGCACCTTCCCACTGCTAGTCTAGACCAGTGCACCTTCCCACTGCTAGTCTAGACCAGTGCACCTTCCCACTGCTAGTCTAGACCAGTGCACCTTCCCACTGCTAGTCTAGACCAGTGCACCTTCCCACTGCTAGTCTAGACCAGTGCACCTTCCCACTGCTAGTCTAGACCAGTGCACCTTCCCACTGCTAGTCTAGACCAGTGCACCTTCCCACTGCTAGTCTAGACCAGTGCACCTTCCCACTGCTAGTCTAGACCAGTGCACCTTCCCACTGCTAGTCTAGACCAGTGCACCTTCCCACTGCTAGTCTAGACCAGTGCACCTTCCCACTGCTAGTCTAGACCAGTGCACCTTCCCACTGCTAGTCTAGACCAGTGCACCATCCCACTGCTAGTCTAGACCAGTGCACCTTCCCACTGCAAGTCTAGACCAGTGCACCATCCCACTGCAAGTCTAGACCAGTGCACCATCCCACTGCAAGTCTAGACCAGTGCACCTTCCCACTGCTAGTCTCGACCAGTGCACCATCCCACTGCAAGTCTAGACCAGTGCACCTTCCCACTGCTAGTCTAGACCAGTGCAACTTCCCACTGCTAGTCTAGACCAGTGCACCATCCCACTGCTAGTCTAGACCAGTGCACCATCCCACTGCTAGTCTAGACCAGTGCACCTTCCCACTGCTAGTCTAGACCAGTGCACCTTCCCACTGCTAGTCTAGACCAGTGCACCTTCCCACTGCAAGTCTAGACCAGTGCACCTTCCCACTGCTAGTCTCGACCAGTGCACCATCCCACTGCTAGTCTCGACCAGTGCACCATCCCACTGCTAGTCTAGACCAGTGCACCATCCCACTGCTAGTCTAGACCAGTACACCATCCCAGTGCCAGTCGAGACAGACGCACCGTCCCAGTGCCAGTCTAGACAGACGCGCCGTCCCAGTGCCAGTCTAGACAGACGCGCCGTCCCAGTGCCAGTCTGGACAGACGCGCCGCCCCAGTGCCAGTCTGGACAGACGCGCCGCCCCAGTGCCAGTCTGGACAGACGCGCCGTCCCAGTGCCCGTCAAGCCAGACGCGCCGTCCCAGTGCCCGTCGAGCCAGACGCGCCGTCCCAGTGCCCGTCGAGCCAGACGCGCCGTCCCAGTGCCCGTCGAGCCAGACGCGCCGTCCCAGTGCCAGTCTGGACAGACGCGCCGTCCCAGTGCCAGTCTGGACAGACGCGCCGTCCCAGTGCCAGTCTGGACAGACACGCCGTCCCAGTGCCCGTCGAGACAGACGCGCCGTCCCAGTGCCCGTCGAGACAGACGCGCCGTCCCAGTGCCCGTCGAGACAGACGCGCCGTCCCAGTGCCCGTCGAGACAGACGCACCGTCCCAGTGCCCGTCTAGACAGACGCACCGTCCCAGTGCCCGTCGAGACAGACGCACCGTCCCAGTGCCCGTCGAGACAGACGCACCGTCCCAGTGCCCGTCTAGACAGACGCACCGTCCCAGTGCCCGTCTAGACAGACGCACCGTCCCAGTGCTCGTCGAGACAGACGCACCGTCCCAGTGCCCGTCTAGACAGACGCACCGTCCCAGTGCCCGTCTAGACAGACGCACCGTCCCAGTGCCCGTCGAGACAGACGCACCGTCCCAGTGCCCGTCTAGACAGACGCACCGTCCCAGTGCTCGTCGAGACAGACGCACCGTCCCAGTGCCCGTCTAGACAGACGCACCGTCCCAGTGCTCGTCGAGACAGACGCACCGTCAATGTGGGTCTGGGAAACTGCTCTGCCCTTGACTTCCAACTGGGGAATGTCAGGAATGGAGTGTAAATGGAGAGGGGATGATGTTTAAAGACCAGAATAACTGCATCCATGTATCTAATTATAGACTGCCTCGGAGGAGGGAGACAGGAGAGCCCCCGGTCCCAGCCTGTTGTCACTGACTGAGCCCCCAGTCCCAGCCTGTTGACACTGACTGAGCCCCCGGTCCCAGCCTGTTGACACTGACTGAGCCCCCGGTCCCAGCCTGTTGACACTGACTGAGCCCCCGGTCCCAGCCTGTTGACACTGACTGAGCCCCCGGTCCCAGCCTGTTGACACTGACTGAGCCCCCGGTCCCAGCCTGTTGACACTGACTGAGCCCCCAGTCCCAGCCTGTTGTCACTGACTGAGCCCCCGGTCCCAGCCTGTTGACACTGACTGAGCCCCCGGTCCCAGCCTGTTGACACTGACTGAGCCCCCTGTCCCAGCCTGTTGACAGTGACTGAGCCCCCTGTCCCAGCCTGTTGACAGTGACTGAGCCCCCGGTCCCAGCCTGTTGACAGTGACTGAGCCCCCAGTCCCAGCCTGTTGTCACTGACTGAGCCCCCGGTCCCAGCCTGTTGTCACTGACTGAGCCCCCAGTCCCACCCTGTTGACACTGACTGAGCCCCCGGTCCCACCCTGTTGACACTGACTGAGCCCCCGGTCCCACCCTGTTGACACTGACTGAGCCCCCGGTCCCAGCCTGTTGACACTGACTGAGCCCCCAGTCCCAGCCTGTTGACACTGACTGAGCCCCCGGTCCCACCCTGTTGACACTGACTGAGCCCCCGGTCCCAGCCTGTTGACACTGACTGAGCCCCCAGTCCCAGCCTGTTGACACTGACTGAGCCCCCGGTCCCACCCTGTTGTCACTGACTGAGCCCCCGGTCCCACCCTGTTGTCACTGACTGAGCCCCCGGTCCCAGCCTGTTGACACTGACTGAGCCCCCGGTCCCAGCCTGTTGACACTGACTGAGCCCCCGGTCCCAGCCTGTTGTCACTGACTGAGCCCCCAGTCCCACCCTGTTGTCACTGACTGAGCCCCCAGTCCCAGCCTGTTGACACTGACTGAGCCCCCAGTCCCACCCTGTTGTCACTGACTGAGCCCCCAGTCCCACCCTGTTGTCACTGACTGAGCCCCCAGTCCCAGCCTGTTGACACTGACTGAGCCCCCAGTCCCAGCCTGTTGACACTGACTGAGCCCCCAGTCCCACCCTGTTGTCACTGACTGAGCCCCCAGTCCCACCCTGTTGTCACTGACTGAGCCCCCAGTCCCAGCCTGTTGACACTGACTGAGCCCCCAGTCCCAGCCTGTTGTCACTGACTGAGCCCCCAGTCCCAGCCTGTTGACACTGACTGAGCCCCCAGTCCCAGCCTGTTGACAGTGACTGAGCCCCCGGTCCCAGCCTGTTGACAGTGACTGAGCCCCCGGTCCCAGCCTGTTGACACTGACTGAGCCCCCGGTCCCACCCTGTTGACACTGACTGAGCCCCCGGTCCCACCCTGTTGTCACTGACTGAGCCCCCGGTCCCAGCCTGTTGACACTGACTGAGCCCCCGGTCCCAGCCTGTTGTCACTGACTGAGCCCCCAGTCCCACCCTGTTGTCACTGACTGAGCCCCCAGTCCCAGCCTGTTGACACTGACTGAGCCCCCGGTCCCAGCCTGTTGACACTGACTGAGCCCCCGGTCCCAGCCTGTTGACAGTGACTGAGCCCCCGGTCCCAGCCTGTTGACTGTGACTGATCCCCCGGTCCCAGCCTGTTGACACTGACTGAGCCCCCAGTCCCACCCTGTTGTCACTGACTGAGCCCCCAGTCCCAGCCTGTTGACACTGACTGAGCCCCCGGTCCCAGCCTGTTGACACTGACTGAGCCCCCAGTCCCAGCCTGTTGACACTGACTGAGCCCCCAGTCCCAGCCTGTTGACACTGACTGAGCCCCCAGTCCCAGCCTGTTGACACTGAC
Source organism: Heterodontus francisci (assembly GCF_036365525.1). Taxonomy (NCBI): domain Eukaryota; kingdom Metazoa; phylum Chordata; class Chondrichthyes; order Heterodontiformes; family Heterodontidae; genus Heterodontus; species Heterodontus francisci. The sequence goes on from NC_090414.1 coordinate 23,798,940, forward strand.
TGAGCCCCCAGTCCCAGCCTGTTGACACTGACTGAGCCCCCAGTCCCAGCCTGTTGACACTGACTGAGCCCCCAGTCCCAGCCTGTTGACACTGACTGAGCCCCCGGTCCCAGCCTGTTGTCACTGACTGAGCCCCCAGTCCCAGCCTGTTGACACTGACTGAGCCCCCAGTCCCAGCCTGTTGTCACTGACTGAGCCCCCGGTCCCAGCCTGTTGTCACTGACTGAGCCCCCGGTCCCAGCCTGTTGACACTGACTGAGCCCCCGGTCCCAGCCTGTTGACACTGACTGAGCCCCCAGTCCCAGCCTGTTGTCAATTTGCTGGGGATATCGATTCAAATGGGAAACTAAGTATTTTGTGTCCAATTCGGGTGATTGCGTAAATTGTCGAATTTTGAATTAATTTGAAGAAGAAGGTGGGGGCCCACCTCCTTGCAATGTTTTATTTTTTTGAAGGCATGACTGGGAGTTTAAAAGTCTGCTGTGGTAATGTTGCAGGTGCTGGGTCTGCGTCTGACTACCCTCGCTCAGTCTCCCCAGTCGGTGCTGGGACGGGTTTACGTTCGGGATGGAGTTGGCAGAAGATTGGTCACTGGGCTATGTTTAGCAACATCTTTGGGATTGAGTGACTGATGGGGGAGGGGAGGGTCATTGTGTTTAGCCTTTACCCTTTAACACACTGCAATATAACCCTTGAGGCCAACTCAGTGGGACTGTGATCTAATAATGGACGTTGGAGATTGAACAGAGTATGGGTCATAAAACTATTAGTACATTGAGCCTTTTATTTCTATCTATGATGATCCAAACTTGCTTTGATCCACGAGCAATATTTGAGAGTTAGAACTCTGAGGAAGATGAGGGTATAAGATGATGCTTTCCTCAGTAACAACTCCCCTGCATTTATCTAGCACCTTTAACAAAATAAAACAGCCCCAAGGTGCTCCACAGGAGCGTAAATCAGACAGAATTTGACCCCGAGCCACATAAGGAGATATTAGGGACAGGCGACCAAAAGCTCGGTCAAAGAGGTCGGTTTTTAAGGAGCGTCTTAAAGGAGGAGAGAGAGAGGCGGAGAGGTTTAGGGAGGGAATTCCAGAGCTTAGGGCCCCAGGCAGCTGAAGGCACGGCCGCCAATGGTGGAGCGATGGGAATCGGGGGATGGACAAGAGGCTGGAATTGGAGGGAGCGCAGAGATCGCGGAGGGTGGTAGGGACTGGAGGAGGTTACAGAGATAGGGAGGGTTGTAGGGGCAGGAGGAGGTTACAGAGATAGGGAGGGTTGTGGGGGCTGGAGGAGGTTACAGAGATAGGGAGGGTTGTAGGGGCTGGAGGAGGTTACAGAGATAGGGAGGATTGTGGGGGCTGGAGGAGGCGACAGAGATAGGGAGGGTTTTGTGTGTCACTGTATCAAATGCCTGTTGAAAGTCCATGTTCACCACATCAACAGCATTGTCCACATCAACTCTCTCTGTTACCTCCTCCAAAAACTCCAGCAGGTTAAACAGGATTTTCCCTTAAGAAATCCATGCTGGCTTTCCTTAATTGACTGTCATTTGTCCATGTGACTCTTGATTTTGTCCTGAATTATTTTTTCTGGAACTTTTCCCACCACTGAAGTTAAACTGACTGGCCTGGATGTTGCTGGGCATATCTTTACCCTTTTTTGAACAAGGGTGTAACGTTTGCAATTCTCCAGTCCTCTGGCACCACACCCGAGTCTAAGGAAGACTGAAACATTATGGCCAGTGCCTCTGCGATTTCCACCCTCACTTCCCTCAGTATCCTTGGATGCATTTCATCTGGTCCTGGTGTTTTATCCACAGACAGCCTATCTAATACTGCCTCTTTATCAATTTTAAACCCCTCTAGTGTCTGACTCGCCTCCTCTTTCAACATTGCCTGGGTTGCATCTTCTTCCTTGGTAAAGACAGATGCAAAGTATTCATTTAAAAACTCAGCTGTGCCCCCTGCCTCCATGTGTAAATCCCCTTTCTGGTCCCTAATCGACCCCACTCCTCCTTTTACCACCCATTTACTATTTATATGCCCATATGTTGGAGGTGCAAGTAAAAGGAAGAGGGGTTTAAGAAGACTGTTTGCAGTAAAGAAAAGAAGCCAGGGGTTATCTTTGCATTCATGGATGATTCTGGAATAATCAGTTTTAGCAGATGAGAACAGGAGCTGGTCAAGCCAGATCTGGCTAAGCTAGTTGTCGTCATTTCCTTTCAAATCTGCATCCCATGAATTTAAAGGAGCAGAGATGAGGACTGTATTGGGTGAACGGTTCGAGTGAGAGAGAGTAATGGTTTTATTCGAGACGAGGGATTAAAGGTGGGGATGAGGGTGCAGTTGAGCAAATCAGTGTCTGCCGAAATGTTGCAGCAAACGAAAGATCAAAGGTCAGGCAAAGCCCCATGGGAACAGGATATCGCAAACCACTGTCAATCTGACCGAGAGGGAGGCAGCTCCACGAACTTCAGTCAGGGACCAGCAAACTGTAACAGCTTTGTGGGTTCGAACACCCCCCACCCCACACTCCAGAGATTCAACCCCATAATCCAGGACGACACTCGTCCACTGCCACTACTGAGGGAGTGCCGCACTGTCGGAGGGTCAGTACTGAGGGAGCGCCGCACTGTCGGAGGGTCAGTACTGAGGGAGTGCCGCACTGTCGGAGGGTCAGTACTGAGGGAGCGCCGCACTGTCGGAGGGTCAGTACTGAGGGAGCGCCGTACTGTCGGAGGGTCAGTACTGAGGGAGTGCCGCACTGTCGGAGGGTCAGTACTGAGGGAGTGCAGCACTGTCGGAGGGTCAGTACTGAGGGAGTGCAGCACTGTCGGAGGGTCAGTACTGAGCGAGTGAAGCACTGTCGGAGGGTCAGTACTGAGGGAGTGCTGCACTGTCGGAGGGTCAGTACTGAGGGAGTGCAGCACTGTCGGAGGGTCAGTACTGAGGGAGTGCAGCACTGTCGGAGGGTCAGTACTGAGCGAGTGAAGCACTGTCGGAGGGTCAGTACTGAGGGAGCGCCGCACTGTCGGAGGGTCAGTACTGAGGGAGCGCCGTACTGTCGGAGGGTCAGTACTGAGGGAGCGCCGCACTGTCGGAGGGTCAGTACTGAGGGAGTGCAGCACTGTCGGAGGGTCAGTACTGAGGGAGTGCAGCACTGTCGGAGGGTCAGTACTGAGGGAGTGCAGCACTGTCGGAGGGTCAGTACTGAGCGAGTGAAGCACTGTCGGAGGGTCAGTACTGAGGGAGCGCCGCACTGTCGGAGGGTCAGTACTGAGGGAGTGCAGCACTGTCGGAGGGTCAGTACTGAGCGAGTGAAGCACTGTTGGAGGGTCAGTACTGAGGGAGTGCTGCACTGTCGGAGGGTCAGCACTGGGGGAGTGCTGCACTGTCGGAGGTGCCGTCTTTCAGATGAGACATTAAACCGAGGCCCCCGTCTGCCCTCTCGGGTGGGTGTAAAAGATCCCACGGCCACTATTGGAAGAAGAGCAGGGGAGTTCTCCCCGGTGTCCTGGGGACAATATTTATCCCTCAACCAACATCACTAAAAACAGATGATCTGGGTCATTATCACATTGCTGTTTGTGATGGTGAGCTGCCTTCTTGAACCACTGCAGTCCATTTGGGGTAGGTAGACCCACAGTGCTGTTAGGAAGGGAGTTCCAGGATTTTGACCCAGCGACAGTGAAGGAACGGTGATATAGTTCCAAGTCAGGATGGTGTGTGACTTGGAGGGGAACTTGCAGGTGGTGATGTTCCCATGCATTTGCTGCCCTTGTCCTTCTAGTTGGTAGAGGTCGCGGGTTTGGAAGGTGCTGTCAAAGGAGCCTTGGCGCATTGCTGCAGTGCATCTTGTAGATGGTACACACTGCTGCCACTGTGTGTCAGTGGTGGAGGGAGTGAATGTTTGTAGATGGGGTGCCAATCAAGCGGGCTGCTTTGTCCTGGATGGTGTCGAGCTTCTTGAGTGTTGTTGGAGCTGCACCCATCCAGGCAAGTGGAGAGTATTCCATCACACTCCTGACTTGTGCCTTGTAGATGGTGGACAGGCTTTGGGGAGTCAGGAGGTGAGTTACTCACCACAGGATTCCTAGCCTCTGACCTGCTCTTGTAGCCACGGTATTTATATGGCTACTCCAGTTCAGTTTCTGGTCAATGGTGACCCCCAGGATGTTGATAGTGGGGGATTCAGCGATGGTAATGCCATTGAATGTCAAGGGGAGATGGTTAGATTCTCTCTTGTTGGAGATGGTCATTGCCTGGCACTTGTGTGGCGCAAGTGTTACTTGCCACTTATCAGCCCAAGCCTGGATACTGTCCAGGTCTTGCTGCATTTCTACACGGACTGCTTCAGTATCTGAGGAGTCACGAATGGTGCTGAACATTGTGCAATCATCAGTGAACATCCCCACTTCTGACCTTATGACTGAAGGAAGGTCATTGATGAAGCAGCTGAAGATGGTTGGGCCTCGGACACTACCCTGAGGAACTCCTGCAGTGATGTCCTGGAGCTCAGATGATTGACTTCCAACAACCAAAACCATCTTCCTTTGTGCTAGGTATGACTCCAGCCAGCGGAGGTTTTCCCCCTGATTCCCATTGACCTCAGTTTTGCTAGGGTTCCTTGATGCCAGACTTGGTCAAATGCTGCCTTGATGTCAAGGGCAGTCACTCTCACCTCACCTCTTGAGTTCAGCTCTTTTGTCCATGTTTGGACCAAGGCTGTAATGAGGTCAGGAGCTGAGTGGCCCTGTCGGAACCCAAACTGAGCATCACTGAGCAGGTTGTTGCTAAGCAAGTGCCGCTTGATGGCACTGTTGATGACACCTTCCATCACTTTACTGATGATTGAGAGTAGGCTGATGGGGCGGTAGTTGGCCGGGTTGGACTTGTCCTGATTTTTGTGTACAGGACATACCTGGGCAATTTTCCCCATTGCAGGGTAGATGCCAATGTTGTAGCTGTACTGGAACAGCTTGGCTAGGGGCGCGGCAAGTTCTGGAGCACAGGTCTTCAGTACTATTGTCGGAATATTGTCCGGGCCCATAGCCTTTGCAGTATCCAGTGCCTTCAGTCGTTTCTTGATATCACGTGGAGTGAATCGAATTGGCTGAAGAGGGAGATAGAAGAGCAGATATGTCGGCAAATCTCTGAGAAGTGCAAGAACAAGAGGGCAGTAATAGTCGGGGATTTTAATTACCCCGATATTAACTGGGATAGTTTTAGTGTGAAAGGAATTGAGGGAGCAGAATTCTTGAGGTGCATTCAGGAGAACTTTCTTGTCCACTCCAACAAGAGAAGGTGCAGTGTTCGACTTAGTTTTAGGAAATGAAGCTGGGCAGGTGGAAGGAGTGGCAGTGGGAGAGCATTTTGGTAGTAGTGATCATAATTCAGTCAGTTCTAACATAATGATGGAAACGGACAGAGATAGAACAGGAGTTAGAGTTCTCAATTGGGGCAAGGCCAATTTTACTAAACTGAGGAGTGATTTAGTGAAAGTGGATTGGAAACAGCTACTTGAAGGTCAATCAGTGTCAGAGCAGTGGGAGGCATTCAAAGGGGAGATTCAAGGGGTTCAGGGTAAACATGTTCCCACAAAGAAAAAGGGTGAGATGGCCAAATCTAGATCCGCATGGATGTCAAGGAGATCTACAGGGTAAGATAAGGCAGAAAAGGAAAGCTTATGTCCGACACCTAGAACTCAATACAACAGAAAGCCAGGAGGAGTATAGAAAGTGGAGGGGTGAAATCAAAAAGGAAATTAGGAAAGCAAGGAGAGGGCATGAAAGAATATTGGCAAGTAAAATCAAGATGAACCCAAAGATGTTTTATCAATACATTAAGAGGAAGAGGATAACTAAGGAGAGAGTCGGGTCCATAAAAGACCAAAAAGGTAACTGATGTGAAGGGGTGGAAGATGTTGGTATGGTTCTTAATTAATACTTTGTGCCTGTCTTCACAAAAGAGGGGGACAATGCAGATATTGTAGTTAAGAAGGAGAAGTGTGAAGTTTTGGATGTGATAAACATAGGGAGGGAGGAAGTATTAATAGGATTAGCATCCTTGAAAGTTGATAAATCACCAGGGCCAGATGAAATGTACCCTAGGCTGTTAAAAGAAGCAAGAGAGGAAATAGCAGAGGGTCTGACCATCATTTTCCAGTCCTCACTGGATACAGGTGTGGTGCCGGAGGATTGGAGAATTGCTAACATTGTACCTCTGTTTAAAAGGGGAGTGAAGGATAGACCGATTTAATTACAGGCCAGTCAGTCTAACCTCAGTAGTGAACAAATTATTGGAATCTATTCTGAGAGACAGGATAAACTGTCACTTAGAAAGGTACAGGTTAATCAAGGACAGTCAGTGTGGATTTGTTAAGGGAAGATCTTGTTTGACCAACTTGAAGAAGTAACAAGGAAGATAGATGAGGGTAGTGCAGTTGATGTGGTCTACATGGATTTTTGCAAGGCTTTTGACAAGGTCCAACATGGCAGACTGGTTAAAAAATAAATAAAATCCCATGGGATCCAGGGAAATGCAGCAAAATTGCTGCATTTGCAGCAAGGTAGATACAAAATTGGCTCAGTGGCAGGAAACAAATGGTAATTGTTGACGGGTGTTTTAGTGACTGGAGAGCTGTTTCCAGTGGTGTTCCGCAAGGCTCAGTACTTGGTCCCCTGCTATTTGTGGTATATATTAACAATTTGGATGTAAATGTAGGGGGCATGATCAAGAAGTTTGCAGACGACACAAAGATTGACCGTGTGGTAGATAGCGAGGAGGATAGTTGTAGGCTGCAGGAAGATATTGATGGTCTGGTCAGATGGGCAGAAATGTGGCAAATGGAATTCAACCTGGAGAAGTGTGAGGTGATGCATTTGGGGAGGTCAAACAAGGCAAAGGAATACACGATTAATGGTAAAGTACTGAGAAGTGTAGAGGAAGTGAAGGACCTTGGAGTGAATGTCCACAGATCCCTGAAAGTAGCAGGACAGGTTGATAAGGTGGTTAAGAAGGCAAATGGAATCCTTTCCTTTATTAGCCGAGGTATAGAATATAAGATCAGGGAGGTTATTCTGGAACTGTCTCAATCATTGGTTAGGCCACAACTTGAGTACTGTGTGCAGTTCTGGTCACCTCATTACAGAAAGGATGTAATTACACTAGAGAGGGTACAGAGGAGATTTACGAGGATGTTGCCAGGACTGGAAAAATGCAGCTATGAGAAAAGATTAGATAGGCTGGGGTTGTTCTCCTTGGTACAGAGAAGGCTGAGGGGAGATCTGATTGAAATGTACAAAATGTTGAGGGGCCTGGATAGAGTGGAGGTGAAGGGTCTATTCACCTTAGCAGAGAGGTCAGTGACGAGGGAGCAGAGATTTAAAGTGATTAGGAGAGAACTTAGAGAGGAGATGAGGAAAAACATTTTCACCCAGAGGGTGGTGACAGTCTGGAACTCACTGCCTGAAAGGGTAGTTGAGGCAGAGACCCTCAACTCATTCAAAAGGAGTCTGGATATGCACCTCAAGTACCGTAATCAGCAGGGCTCTGGACCAAATACTGGAAGGTGGGATTAGAACAGGTGGATTGTTTTTCAGCCAGAACAGACACGATGGGCCAAGTGGCCTCTTTCTGTGCCTTAAACTTTCAATGATTCTATGATTCTAAGTCTGGTATTAGTGATGCTGGGGACTTCAGGAAGAGGCCGAGATGGATCATCAACTCGGCACTTCTGGCTGAAGATTGTTGCAAATGCTTCAGTCTTATCTTTCGCACTGATGTGCTGGGCTCCCCCATCATTGAGGATGGGGATATTTGTGGAGCCACCTCTTCCAGTTAGTTGTTTAATTATCCATCACCATTCATGGCTGGATGTGGCAGAACTGCCGAGCTTAGATCTGATCCGTTGGTTATGGGATCGCTTAGCTCTGTCTATCGCATGCTGCTTACACAGTTTGGTACGCAGATAGTCCTGGGTTGTAGCTTCACCAGATTGACACCTCATTTTGAGGTATGCCTGGTGCTGCTCCTGGCATGCCCTCCTGCACTCTTCATTGAACCAGGGTTGGTCTCCTGGCTTGATGGTAATGGTAGAGTGGGGAATATGCTGGGCCATGAGGTTACAGATTGTGGTTGAGTCCAATTCTGCTGCTGCTGATGGCCCACAGCGCCTCATGGATGCCCAGTTTTGCATTGCTAGATCTGTTCAAAATCTATCCCATTCAGCACGGTGATAGTGCCACACAACACGATGGAGGGTATCCTCAATGTGTAGGCAGGGACTTCGTCTCCACAAGGACTGTCCAGTGGTCACTCCTACCAATACTGTCATGGACAGATGCATCTGCGGCAGGCAGATTGGTGAGGACAAGGTCGAGTATGTTGTTCCCTCATGTTGGTTCCCCCACCACCTGCCGCAGACCCAGTCTAGCTGCTATGTCCTTAAGGACTCGGCCAGATCGGTCAGTAGTGGTGCTACCGAGCCACTCATGGTGATGGACAATGATGTCCCCCACCCAGAGTACATTTCGTGCCCTTGCCACCCTCAGTGCTTCCTCCAAGTGGTGTTCAACATGGAGGAGTACTGAGTCATCAGCTGAGGGAGGGCGGTAGGTGGTAATCAGCAGGAGGTTACCTTGTCCATGTTTGACCTGATGCCATGAGACTTCATGGGGTCCGGAGTCGATGTTGAGGACTCCCAGGGCAACTCCCTCCCTACTGTATACCACTGTGCCACCACCTCTGCTGGGTCTGTCCTGCCGGTGGGACAGGACGTACCCGGGGATGGTGATGGCAGTGTCTGGGACATTGTCTGTCAGGTATGATTCCGTGAGTATGACTATGTCAGGCTGTTGCTTGACTAGTCTGTGGGACAGCTCTCCCAACTTTGGTACAAGCCACCAGATGTTAGTAAGGAGGATGTTGCAGGGTTGACAGGACTGGTGGGGACAGGTCTGTCACTGTATAACACTGGGGTACAGTACTGGTGGGGACAGGTCTGTCACTGTATAACACTGGGGTACAGTACTGGTGGGGACAGGTCTGTCACTGTATAACACTGGGGTACAGTACTGGTGGTGATAGGTCTGTCACTGTGTAACACTGGGGTACAGTACTGGTGGGGACAGGTCTGTCACTGTATAACACTGGGGTACAGTACTGGTGGGGACAGGTCTGTCACTGTATAACACTGGGGTACAGTACTGGTGGGGACAGGTCTGTCACTGTATAACACTGGGGTACAGTACTGGTGGGTACAGATCTGTCACTGTATAACACTGGGGTACAGTACTGGTGGGGACAGGTCTGTCACTGTGTAACACTGGGGTACAGTACTGGTGGGGACAGGTCTGTCACTGTATAACACTGGGGTACAGTACTGGTGGGGACAGGTCTGTCACTGTATAACACTGGGGTACAGTACTGGTGGGTACAGATCTGTCACTGTATAACACTGGGGTACAGTACTGGTGTGGACATGTCTGTCACTGCATAACACTGGGGTACAGTACTGGTGGGGACATGTCTGTCACTGTATAACACTGGGGTACAGTACTGGTGGGGACAGGTCTGTCACTGTATAACACTGGGGTACAGTACTGGTGGGTACAGATCTGTCACTGTATAACACTGGGGTACAGTACTGGTGGGGACAGGTCTGTCACTGTATAACACTGGGGTACAGTACTGGTGGTGACAGGTCTGTCACTGTATAACACTGGGGTACAGTACTGGTGGGGACAGGTCTGTCACTGTATAACACTGGGGTACAGTACTGGTGGGGACAGGTCTGTCACTGTATAACACTGGGGTACAGTACTGGTGGGGACAGGTCTGTCACTGTATAACACTGGGGTACAGTACTGGTGGTGACAGGTCTGTCACTGTATAACACTGGGGTACAGTACTGGTGGGGACAGGTCTGTCACTGTATAACACTGGGGTACAGTACTGGTGGGGACAGGTCTGTCAATGTATAACACTGGGGTACAGTACTGGTGGGGACAGGTCTGTCACTGTATAACACTGGGGTACAGTACTGGTGGGGACAGTTCTGTCACTGTATAACACTGGGGTACAGTACAGGTCTGTCACTGTATAACACTGGGGTACAGTACTGGTGGGTACAGGTCCGTCACTGTATAACACTGGGGTACAGTACTGGTGGGGACAGGTCCGTCACTGTATAACACTGGGGTACAGTACTGGTGGGGACAGGTCTGTCTCTGTATTCCACTGGGGTACAGTACTGGTGGGTACAGGTCTGTCACTGTATTACACTGGGGTACAGTACTGGTGGGTACTGGTCTGTCACTGTATTACACTGGGGTACTGTACTGGTGGGGACAGGTCAGTCACTGTATAACACTGGGATGCAGTACTGGTGGGGACAGGTCTGTCACTGTATTACACTGGGGTACTGTACTGGTGGGTACAGGTCAGTCACTGTATAACACTGGGATACAGTACTGGTGGGGACAGGTTTGTCACTGTATAACACTGGGGTACTGTACTGGTGGGGACAGGTTTGTCACTGTTTTACACTGGAGTACAGTACTGGTGGGTACAGGTCTGTCACTGTATAACACTGGGGTACAGTACTGGTGGGGACAGGTCTCTCACTGTATTACACTGGAGTACAGTACTGGTGGGTACAGGTCTGTCACTGTATAACACTGGGGTACAGTACTGGTGGGGACAGGTCTCTCACTGTATTACACTGGAGTACAGTACTGGTGGGTACAGGTTTGTCACTGTATAACACTGGGGTACTGTACTGGTGGGGACAGGTTTGTCACTGTTTTACACTGGAGTACAGTACTGGTGGGTACAGGTCTGTCACTGTATAACACTGGGGTACAGTACTGGTGGGGACAGGTCTCTCACTGTATTACACTGGAGTACAGTACTGGTGGGGACAGGTCTCTCACTGTATTACACTGGGGTACAGTACTGGTGGGTACAGGTCTGTCACTGTATAACACTGGGGTACAGTACTGGTGGGTACAGGTCTGTCACTGTATAACACTGGAGTACAGTACTGGTGGGGACAGGTCTGTCACTGTATAACACTGGGGTACAGTACTGGTGGGTACAGGTCTGTCACTGTATAACACTGGGGTACAGTACTGGTGGGTACAGGTCTGTCACTGTATAACACGGGGGTACAGTACTGGTGGGGAGAGTTCTGAACGGCCCCCTTGTTCTGGACTCCCCCAGCCAGAGGAAATAGTTTCTCTCTATCGACCCGATGGGGTGTGAGCAAAGCTCTGTCTCACTGTAAAGTGTCCTGGTTCAGTCTGTATGTTGGGTTTCATATGTATCGCTGAGACCTCTCAGTGTGGACCTCCCCCAGTGGGACCTGTCCCCACCAGTACTGTACCCAGTGGGGGAGGTGATAGTCAGTTGGAGTCCGCTCCTGCTTTGGGTGAGAACTACACTGGGTGAAGCTTTACAAAGCATATAAACATGTCTGGGAGATATTCCCCCACCCGACCTCGGAACAGACCGAGTTTGTCACGCAGTCTATCATAAAAAACAGCACAGTAAATTGCCCCCAATGTGGAGCTTTTCAAGAGAGCTGCTTGTAGCTCACTCCTTCAAACCCAGCAGAGGACCCGCTGAAACCCAGCAGAGGACCCGCTGAAACCCAGCAGAGGACCCGCTGAAACCCAGCAGATGAACACTCAATCCTGTGAAAGGATGGAGTTGGAACTGCTGACATCTCGTGTCGTATATGTGAAGGAGAGGGTGATGTCTCTCTGACCCGTCAAGGTGGGGGTCGAGGTTGGGATGAGGATGCACTCTTACCCGGGGCGGGGAAGAGTCTGGACCCTCACATAGACAGGGTCACACCAATTTCAAACCTGATTGTCAAAGGGAAGAGAGAGCCAATCCACAATGATGTTGTGAGGCAGCAGGTCAAAAGGAGAGCATAGACCCCCCCCACTCCCCTTCTCCCCTCCCCCCCCCCCCTCGCTATTCCAGACTATCACTCACCAAGGTTCCTTCGACCGCACCTTCCAAACCCACGACCTCTACCAACTAGAAGGACAAGGGCAGCAAATACATGGGAACACCACCACCTGCAATTTCCCCTCCAAGTCACACACCATCCTGACTTGGAACTATATCGCCGTTCCTTCACTGTCGCTGGGTTAAAATCCTGCAACTCCCTTCCTAACAGCACTGTGGGTGTACCTACCCCAAATGGACTGCAGCCGTTCAAGAAGGCAGCTCACCACCACCTTCTCAAGGGGCAATTAGGGATGGGTAATAAATGCTGGGCCTGGCCAGTGACGCCCACATCCCCCAGAATGAATCTGAAGCCATTTGAAAGGCAATGGGATGATTAAGTTGCATTGGAATTGAGAAGTTAAGGTTTTCCGCATAAGAGAGTCCCACTTTGAAATAGTTCTGAGGTTCTCTCTCGGTTTTGAGTCCCCAAATCGGTTTTGAGGCCCTCCCCCGCTCGCTCTCTCTCTCTCTGGGTTTTGAGGCTCTCTCTCTCTCTCTCTTTCTGGGTTTTGAGGCTCTCTCTCTCTCTCTCTCTGGGTTTTGAGGCCCTCTCTCTCTCTCTCTGGGTTTTGAGGCCCTCTCTCTCTCTCTGGGTTTTGAGGTCCCCTCTTTCTCCCTCTCTCTCTCTCTCTGGGTTTTGAGGCCCTCTCTCTCTCTCTGGGTTTTGAGGTCCCCTCTTTCTCCCTCTCTCTCTCTCTCTCTCTCTCTCTCTGGGTTTTGAGGCCTTCTCTCTCTCTCTCTGGGTTTTGAGGCGCTCTCTCTCTCTCTCTGGGTTTTGAGGCGCTCTCTCTCTCTGGGTTTTGAGGCCCTCTCTCTCTCTGGGTTTTGAGGCCCTCTCTCTCTCTGGGTTTTGAGGCTCTCTCTCTCTCTCTCTCTGGGTTTTGAGGCTCTCTCTCTCTCTCTCTGGGTTTTGTGGCCCTCTCTCCCCCTCTCTCTGGGTTTTGAGGTCCCCTCTTTCTCCCTCTCTCTCTCTCTGGGTTTTGAGGCCCCCTCTCCCCCTCTCTCTGGGTTTTGAGGTCCCCTCTTCCTCTCTCTCTCTCTGGGTTTTGAGGTCCCCTCTTTCTCCCTCTCTCTCTCTCTGGGTTTTGAGGTCCCCTCTTTCTCTCTCTCTCTCTCTCTGGGTTTTGAGGCCCCCTCTTTCTCTCTCTCCCTCTCTCTCTCTCTGGGTTTTGAGGCCCCCTCTCCCCCTCTCTCTGGGTTTTGAGGTCCCCTCTTTCTCCCTCTCTCTCTCTCTGGGTTTTGAGGTCCCCTCTTTCTCCCTCTCTCTCTCTCTGGGTTTTGAGGTCCCCTCTTTCTCTCTCTCTCTCTCTCTGGGTTTTGAGGCCCCCTCTTTCTCTCTCTCCCTCTCTGGGTTTTGAGGCCCTCTCTCCCTCTCTCTCTCTCTGGGTTTTGAGGCCCTCTCTCCCTCTCTCCCTCTCTCTCTCTCTCTGGCTTTTGAGGCCCTCTCTCCCTCTCTCTCTCTCTCTGGGTTTTGAGGCCCTCTCTCCCTCTCTCTCTCTCCCTCTGGGTTTTGAGGCCCTCTCTCCCTCTCTCTCTCTCTCTGGGTTTTGAGGCCCTCTCTCCCTCTCTCTCTCTCTCTCTGGGTTTTGAGGCCCTCTCTCTCTCTGGGTTTTGAGGCCCTCTCTCTCTCTCTCTGGGTTTTGAGGCCCTCTCTCTCTCTCTCTCTGGGTTTTGAGGCCCTCTCTCTCTCTCTGGGTTTTGAGGCCCTCTCTCTCTCTCTCTGGGTTTTGAGGCCCTCTCTCTCTCTCTCTGGGTTTTGAGGCCCTCTCTCTCTCTCTCTGGGTTTTGAGGCCCTCTCTCTCTCTCTCTGGGTTTTGAGGCCCTCTCTCTCTCTCTCTGGGTTTTGAGGCCCTCTCTCTCTCTCTCTGGGTTTTGAGGCCCTCTCTCTCTCTCTGGGTTTTGAGGCCCTCTCTCTCTCTCTGGGTTTTGAGGCCCTCTCTCTCTCTCTGGGTTTTGAGGCCCCCTCTTTCTCTCTCTCTCTCTCTCTGGGTTTTGAGGCCCTCTCTCCCTCTCTCTCTCTGGGTTTTGAGGCCCTCTCTCTCTCTCTGGGTTTTGAGGCCCCCTCTTTCTCTCTCTCTCTCTCTCTGGGTTTTGAGGCCCTCTCTCCCTCTCTCTCTCTGGGTTTTGAGGCCCCCTCTTTCTCTCTCTCTCTCTCTCTCTGGGTTTTGAGGCCCTCTTTCTCTCTCTCTCTCTCTCTGGGTTTTGAGGCCCTCTTTCTCTCTCTCTCTCTCTCTCTGGGTTTTGAGCACTCAGTGTTTGGTTCCTGCTCCCTGTCTTTTGCTGATGTGACAGCTTTGACAGATTCCTCACAGTTGCTACTCCAACGTTCCGAAGGGCTGACCTTTTAGGGAAGGATCTATAAACTGCTGCTGAGACTGTTCGTTTCTGGGCAGGCTCTGGGGTGAGATCATTACAGTATTTTGAGTGAAGCCAGGGTTTAATTAGGGTATCGGAGAAGAGAGGGGGAGGGAGAGAGAGAGAGGGTGGAGAGGTGGTTGAGGGAGAGAGAGAGAGTTGTGAGGAGGGAGAGAGGTGACGGAGACAGATCGGAAAGAGAAGGGGAGGGTGTGAGAGAGAGACTGAGGGAGCTACAGAGGGAGAAGGAGAAAAACGGAAAGACCCAGAGAGATGGAGAGGGAGAGAGAATGGTAAAGAAAGAGGCGGAGAGAGGGAGTGTGACAAGGAGCGAGGGACAGAGAGGTGACCAAGATTTTAACACAGAGAGAGGCAGCAGACAGAAATTAAACCTCCCTATTTCCCCACCTGCAGTATAGCTCTGGTCTCTGTTCTGTCAGAATGCTGAATCCTATTGGTGTGTATTAGTCAGGGTGGGTCTTGTTCGGGTTGTCAGTGCCAGTGGTGAGGGGGGGGGTCTCTCTGGATGACTGTCCCCCTGACTTAGGGGTGTGAAGAGTGGAATTCTGTGAGAGGCTGAGTCACTGTTTGTCTTGGAGTGTCTGGGGATGCGTCAAATGTGAAAAGATCCAACCAGAAATTCTGCCTCGTCCAGCCGATCCCATTATCCCAAAATCCGAAATATCGTGCAGAGCTTCTCCTGAATTACACCTCGCAGTTCAAAGTTCAATCACAGGTCTCGAATTGACCAAATGGAGACTCTATTTTACACTGTGATAATGACCCAGATCATCTGTTTTTACTGAGGTTGGTTGAGGGATAAATATTGTCCCCAGGACACCGGGGAGAACTCCCCTGCTCTTCTTCCAATAGTGGCCGTGGGATCTTTTACACCCACCCGAGAGGGCAGACGGGGGCCTCGGTTTAATGTCTCATCTGAAAGACTGCACCTCCGACAGTGCAGCACTCCCTCAGTACTGACCCTCCGACAGTGCGGCACTCCCTCAGTACTGACCCTCTGACAGTGCGGCACTCCCTCAGTACTGACCCTCCGACAGTGCAGCACTCCCTCAGTACTGACCCTCTGACAGTGCGGCACTCCCTCAGTACTGACCCTCCGACAGTGCAGCACTCCCTCAGTACTGACCCTCCGACAGTGCGGCGCTCCCACAGTACTGACCCTCCGACAGTGCGGCACTCCCTCAGTACTGACCCTCCGACAGTGCGGCACTCCCTCAGTACTGACCCTCCGACAGTGCAGCACTCCCTCAGTACTGACCCTCCGACAGTGCAGCACTCCCTCAGTACTGACCCTCCGACAGTGCAGCACTCCCTCAGTACTGACCCTCCGACAGTGCGGCGCTCCCACAGTACTGACCCTCCGACAGTGCGGAACTCCCTCAGTCCTGACCCTCCGACAGTGCGGCACTCCCTCAGTACTGACCCTCCGACAGTGCGGCACTCGCTCAGTACTGACCCTCCGACAGTGCAGCACTCCCTCAGTACTGACCCTCCGACAGTGCAGCACTCCCTCAGTACTGACCCTCCGACAGTGCGGCACTCCCTCAGTACTGACCCTCCGACAGTGCAGCGCTCCCTCAGCACTGACCCCCCGACAGTGCGGCACTCCCTCAGTACTGACCCCCCGACAGTGCGGCACTCCCTCAGTACTGACCCCCCCGACAGTGCGGCACTCCCTCAGTACTGACCCCCCGACAGTGCGGCACTCCCTCAGTACTGACCCCCCGACAGTGCGGCACTCCCTCAGTACTGACCCCCCGACAGTGCGGCACTCCCTCAGTACTGACCCCCCGACAGTGCGGCACTCCCTCAGTACTGACCCCCCGACAGTGCGGCACTCCCTCAGTACTGACCCCCCGACAGTGCGGCACTCCCTCAGTACTGACCCCCCGACAGTGCGGCACTCCCTCAGTACTGACCCCCCGACAGTGCGGCACTCCCTCAGTACTGACCCTCCGACAGTGCAGCACTCCCTCAGTACTGACCCCCCGACAGTGCGGCACTCCCTCAGTACTGACCCCCCGACAGTGCGGCACTCCCTCAGTACTGACCCTCCGACAGTGCAGCACTCCCTCAGTACTGACCCTCCGACAGTGCAGCACTCCCTCAGTACTGACCCTCCGACAGTGCGGCACTCCCTCAGTACTGACCCTCCGACAGTGCGGCACTCCCTCAGTACTGACCCTCCGACAGTGCGGCACTCCCTCAGTACTGACCCTCCGACAGTGCAGCACTCCCTCAGTACTGACCCTCCGACAGTGCGGCACTCCCTCAGTACTGACCCTCCGACAGTGCAGCACTCCCTCAGTACTGACCCTCCGACAGTGCGGCGCTCCCACAGTACTGACCCTCCGACAGTGCGGAACTCCCTCAGTCCTGACCCTCCGACAGTGCGGCACTCCCTCAGTACTGACCCTCCGACAGTGCGGCACTCGCTCAGTACTGACCCTCCGACAGTGCAGCACTCCCTCAGTACTGACCCTCCGACAGTGCGGCACTCCCTCAGTACTGACCCTCCCACAGTGCAGCACTCCCTCAGTACTGACCCTCCGACAGTGCAGCACTCCCTCAGTACTGACCCCCCGACAGTGCGGCACTCCCTCAGTACTGACCCTCCGACAGTGCGGCACTCCCTCAGTACTGACCCTCCCACAGTGCAGCACTCCCTCAGTACTGACCCCCCGACAGTGCGGCACTCCCTCAGTACTGACCCTCCGACAGTGCGGCACTCCCTCAGTACTGACCCCCCGACAGTGCGGCACTCCCTCAGTACTGACCCTCCGACAGTGCGGCACTCCCTCAGTACTGACCCCCCGACAGTGCGGCACTCCCTCAGTACTGACCCCCCGACAGTGCGGCACTCCCTCAGTACTGACCCCCCGACAGTGCGGCACTCCCTCAGTACTGACCCCCCGACAGTGCGGCACTCCCTCAGTACTGACCCCCCGACAGTGCGGCACTCCCTCAGTACTGACCCCCCGACAGTGCGGCACTCCCTCAGTACTGACCCCCCGACAGTGCGGCACTCCCTCAGTACTGACCCCCCGACAGTGCAGCACTCCCTCAGTACTGACCCTCCGACAGTGCGGCACTCCCTCAGTACTGACCCTCCCACAGTGCAGCACTCCCTCAGTACTGACCCTCCGACAGTGCAGCACTCCCTCAGTACTGACCCTCCGACAGTGCGGCGCTCCCTCAGTACTGACCCTCCGACAGTGCGGCGCTCCCTCAGTACTGACCCTCCGACAGTGCGGCGCTCCCTCAGTACTTACCCTCCGACAGTGCGGCGCTCCCTCAGTACTGACCCTCCGACAGTGCGGCGCTCCCTCAGTACTGACCCTCCGACAGTGCGGCGCTCCCTCAGTACTGACCCTCCGACAGTGCGGCGCTCCCTCAGTACTGACCCTCCGACAGTGCGGCACTCCCTCAGTACTGACCCTCCGATGAGCGGCACTCCCTCAGTACTGACCCTCCGACAGTGCGGCACTCCCTCAGTACTGACCCTCCGACAGTGCGGCACTCCCTCAGTACTGACCCTCCGATGAGCGGCACTCCCTCAGTACTGACCCTCCGACAGTGCAGCACTCCCTCAGTACTGACCCTCCGACAGTGCGGCGCTCCCTCAGTACTGACCCTCCGACAGTGCGGCGCTCCCTCAGTACTGACCCTCCGACAGTGCGGCGCTCCCTCAGTACTGACCCTCCGACAGTGCGGCGCTCCCTCAGTACTGACCCTCCGACAGTGCGGCGCTCCCTCAGTACTGACCCTCCGACAGTGCGGCACTCCCTCAGTACTGACCCTCCGACAGTGCGGCACTCCCTCAGTACTGACCCTCCGATGAGCGGCACTCCCTCAGTACTGACCCTCCGACAGTGCTGCGCTCCCTCAGTACTGACCCTCCGACAGTGCGGCGCTCCCTCAGTACTGACCCTCCGACAGTGCAGCGCTCCCTCAGTACTGACCCTCCGACAGTGCGGCACTCCCTCAGTACTGACCCTCCGACAGTGCGGCACTCCCTCAGTACTGACCCTCCGACAGTGCAGCGCTCCCTCAGTACTGACCCTCCGACAGTGCGGCACTCCCTCAGTACTGACCCTCCGACAGTGCGGCACTCCCTCAGTACTGACCCTCCGATGAGCGGCACTCCCTCAGTACTGACCCTCCGACAGTGCGGCGCTCCCTCAGTCTGGGTACCGGGGGAGTGTGAGTTTAGATTTTGTGCTGTGACTTTCTGTCTCAGAGGTGAGAGAGTGAGTTACCCAGTGAGATACAGCTGATAGATAAAAACACCCCAAGATTAAAAATTGTAGGAAAGCAGGTGAGGTGGAGGGAGAAGTCGGGAATTAATTACAACGGGCTTGGGTTTTGGGAAAGCCTGTCAGGTGTAGGTGAGATTTGCAGTCTGATAGAGGGGAGGGGGAGGGGCGGGGAGGGGAGGGGGAGGGGGAGGGGATGCACAGCTTATCATGTCCTGGAATGACTGAGTAGGAGACTGTGCAGACTGAATTCCAATGAGGATGGGAGGAGGAGGAGGAAGATTGAGTTGGCCGGGAGTGTGCGGGATTGGGAGGAATGAGAGTGAGCAGTGATCATACACATACACAAATCTGTGAAGGTGGGGGGACAAGTTGAGAAGACTTAAAAAAAAAAATACCCGGGATCCTGGGCTTTATAAATAGAGGCACAGGGTACAAAAACAAGGAAGTTATGTTAAACCTTTATAAATCACTGGGTTCTCCCCCAGCTGGAGAATTGAGTCCAATTCCGCACCCCGCACTTTCAGAAGGATGTCAAGGCCTTGGAGAGGGTGCGGAGGAGATTTACTGGAATGGTCCCAGGGATGAGGGACTTCAGTTAATGTGGAGAGACTGGGAGAAGCTGGGATTGTTCTCCTTAGAGCAGAGAAGGTTAAGGGGAGATTTAATCGAGACGTTCAAAATCAGGAAGGGTTTTGATGGAGTAAATAAGGAGAAACTGTTTCCAGTGGCAGGAGGGTCGGTAACCAGAGAGACACAGATTGAAGAGAATTGGTAAAAAAACCAGAGGGGGAGATGAGGAGAATTTTTTTTTACACAGTGAGTTGTTGTGATCTGGAACGCGCTGCCTGAAAGGGCGGTGGAAGCAGATTCAATAGTAACTTTCAAAAGGGGAATTGGATAAATAGTTGAAAAGGAGAAATTTACAGAGCTGTGGGGGAAAGAGCAGGGGGGAGTGGGACTGATTGGAGAGATCTTTCAGAGAGCCAGCACAGGGACGATGGGCCGAATGTCCTCCTCCTGTGTTGGAGGATTCTATGATTCGGAGTACTGCCCCCACTTTGTGCATTGCACGCTATCACATCACATCTCCAGGGGGTGCAATTCAATCTCCTTAAATGTCAGCGATTTTAAACTCTCGGCTTCTGAACAGATGTTTACTGGGCCCAGTGAGGTCAGGTTTGATGTTGGTGGGGTCTCTCTGTCCCTGGGACCAAGGGGATGGGGAACCTGTCAATATTTGGACTCCGTTTGCTGCATCATTAGACGTTCAGGGTCCAAACCGCACGGGCAGTTTTTGTTAAATACTCCCGCCCCTTCCTCCACCCCCACAGCCACGACCCCCGCAGATTCCTCACACACTACCCACTGCCCACAGGAAGCTAGAAGTTCACAGGCGGGGCTCAGGTGAGACGCATCCTTCCTGCCCTGGGCCCTGCCCGCTCCTGGTCTGCCTCGCACCCGCCTTTTGCCACCTCGGGACGTCCCGCAGGGCCCCCTGCCTCCAGTTTTTCAAAGCGTGGTCGCTGTTGGATTGTAGGGTTAGACGGCCCGTCGAGTCCAACCAAACCCAAACTCACTCCGTGCTGAGTCAGACCAGGCTCCTGATCCGCGCGCCTCCCTAGTGCGATGCCCCCCATGTTCGAATAGCCCATGAATGATGTTGGGGCACCACGTTCCCCCGCTCCTGGAACCCATACTCTAGCAAGACACTGGCAGAGTAAGGGAGGTCGGTGGGATAGAGGACTTGGGAATGCTGTAAACAGAATATCTTTTAATCTGTCTGGGAACTGACGGGGAGGAGGGGGGTGGGTTAATGCAGTATCTGAGAAGATGAGAGAGGTGAGTCAGGTCGTTAAATGCTGACAGGTTAAAATTTTAAACATCTCTGCTCACGTTACATCCTACGCAGTCAGTCATTCGCCCAGGGATCTTAAATGACTGAACCTCAAGCGACATTAGACAGAACCGAACAAGGTTAATCTTAAACCTCGGCACATTGTTCGGGCATCAGTTTTATTATTCAGCCCCCTGTCAGATATATCTCACACCTTTCAGCTCACTGGGCCTTAAGCACTGCAATTTCCTGCCTAATCTCCTCTCTTTCCCTCCCCTGCTTGAGGACACTCTTCAAAACATACACTTGCAGTTACTGTGCACAGTTCCCGTCTCCATATCCCACACTTGCAGTTACTGTGCACAGTCCCCGTCTCCATATCCCACACTTGCAGTTACTGTGCACAGTTCCCGTCTCCATATCCCACACTTGCAGTTACTGTGCACAGTTCCCGTCTCCATATCCCACTCTTGCAGTTACTGTGCACAGTTCCAATCTCAATATCCCACACTTGCAGTTACTGTGCACAGTTCCAATCTCAATATCCCACACTTGCAGTTACTGTGCACAGTTCCAATCTCAATATCCCACACTTGCAGTTACTGTGCACAGTCCCCGTCTCCATATCCCACACTTGCAGTTACTGTGCACAGTTCCCGTCTCCGTATCCCACACTTGCAGTTACTGTGCACAGTTCCCGTCTCCATATCCCACACTTGCAGTTACTGTGCACAGTTCCCGTCTCCATATCCCACACTTGCAGTTACTGTGCACAGTTCCCGTCTCCATATCCCACACTTGCAGTTACTGTGCACAGTTCCCGTCTCCATATCCCACACTTGCAGTTACTGTGCACAGTTCCCGTCTCCATATCCCACACTTGCAGTTACTGTGCACAGTTCCTGCTCGACAAATGTATTCAGGGATATGGATCCCAGGCAGACGGTTTGAGTTAGGATACAGATCCGCCATCATCTCACTGAATGATGGAACAGGCTCGAGGGGCTGAATGGCCTCCTCCTGTTTCTATGACAATGCGTACAGCAAAGAAGTCGAGAGAAATCTCCCCCAACGCAAAACCATATGTAGCTAAAGAGATCCGCGATGAGCAGTCTGATATTATACAGTGTGTGGCTCATCCCTGGCCAGTTGCTATCCACAGTGATATTTCCCAGGGCACAGCAAGGTGCCAATGTGTCCCAGGAATGATTCAATTATTTCCCTATACTTATCTCTGGAACAAGCAATTCCCATTCATCCAGTTCCTCTTTAACCAGTTTTCCAGAGGTAACAGCTTCTGGGCTGATATGTCAACAATCTGTCTTCCGGTTTGGCACAGATTGGGGGCACGCTGGTCCTGGTGCCACCAGTGACTCAGTGGGTATCCGTCTGTCAACAGGGTAGATGTGAATAGGATGTTTCTCTGGATGGTGTGTCTAGAACTGGGGACACAGTCTCAGAATAAGGGGCTGGACCTTTAAGACTGAGATGAGGAGGAATTTCTTCGCTCAGAGGGTGGGGAATCTTTGAGTATATTCAAGACAGAAATCGATAGAATTCCAGATATTAAAGTGCAGGAAAATGCCTTGAGGTAGAGGATCAGCCATGATCTGGTTGAATGGTGCATGTTCGAGGGGCCGAATGGCCTACTCCTGCTCCTATTTCCTATATTCTCCCTCCTTCTGAGTCAGAAGGTCGGGGTTTCGAGAGCCCAGTCCAGACAGACGGGGACAATATACCAGGCCGACACTCCCCAGTACCAGTGCTGAGGGAGCGCCGCACTGTCGGAGGGTCAGTACTGAGGGAGTGCCGCACTGTCGGAGGGTCAGTACTGAGGGAGTGCCGCACTGTCGGAGGGTCAGTACTGAGGGAGTGCCGCACTGTCGGAGGGTCAGTACTGAGGGAGTGCCGCACTGTCGGAGGGTCAGTACTGAGGGAGTGCCGCACTGTCGGAGGGTCAGTACTGAGGGAGTGCCGCACTGTCGGAGGGTCAGTACTGAGGGAGTGCCGCACTGTCGGAGGGTCAGTACTGAGGGAGTGCCGCACTGTCGGAGGGTCAGTACTGAGGGAGTGCCGCACTGTCGGAGGGTCAGTACTGAGGGAGTGCCGCACTGTCGGAGGGTCAGTGCTGAGGGAGCGCCGCACTGTCGGAGGGTCAGTACTGAGGGAGTGCCGCACTGTCGGAGGGTCAGTACTGAGGGAGTGCCGCACTGTCGGAGGGTCAGTACTGAGGGAGTGCCGCACTGTCGGAGGGTCAGTACTGAGGGAGTGCCGCACTGTCGGAGGGTCAGTACTGAGGGAGTGCCGCACTGACGGAGGTGCCGTCTTTCAGATGAGACATTAAACCGAGGCCCCCGTCTGCCCTCTCGGGTGGGTGTAAAAGATCCCACGGCCACTATTGGAAGAAGAGCAGGGGAGTTCTCCCCGGTGTCCTGGGGACAATATTTATCCCTCAACCAACATCAGTAAAAACAGATGATCCGGGACATTATCACATTGCTGTTTGTGGGATCTTGCTGTGCGCAAATTGGCTGCCGCGTTTCCTACGGTACAACAGTGACTGCACTTCAGAAAGTTCTTCATAAGATAAACACATGAGGGAGAAAGGAATAGGAGGATATGGTGGTAGGTTGAGATGGAGAGGGGGTGGGAGGAGGCTCGTGTGGAGCAGGAACCTCAGTTGATGGGCCGAATGGTTGGATTCTGTGCAAGTTCATCTGGGTGCGATCGACCTTGCAGAGCACATTACCAGGCTGTTGGGCTGGTCGTTCAGTACAGAAATGATGGAGGCTGTAAGACAGAACTCGACTGCAGGATGGTATTTGACACTTTGGTCAAAAATAGACCTTTATCAGGGACCTGCACATCATCCATCTGCCATTAAACATTGCTGAGATTCCACAGCTCCAAACACTGTCCTCGGGGATTAAATTGGGAGATACCAAGGGAGTGAGTGTTATTGCGATAAAGCACACAGCAATTGGCTCTGAATTAGTGCAACAATGGCTGCAGCCTCTCACTGCGCCTTTTCAGGAGGATTGTCTCAAATCGAGGTTTCTGCCTCAGCTGCGTAGGGAGCACTCTGACTGAGAAGCTCATGGGTGTCTGCCCCATTGCTAAGATTTGTCCCCATTATCCAGGCCGCCACAACCCGGTGCAGTACTGAGGGAGTGCCGCACTGTCGGAGGGTCAGTACTGAGGGAGTGCTGAACTGTCGGAGGGTCAGTACTGAGGGAGTGCTGAACTGTCGGAGGGTCAGATCTGAGGGAGTGCCGCACTGTCGGAGGGTCAGTACTGAGGGAGCGCCGCACTGTCGGAGGGTCAGTACTGAGGGAGCGCCGCACTGTCGGAGGGTCAGTACTGAGGGAGTGCCGCACTGTCGGAGGGTCAGTCCTGAGGGAGTGCCGCACTGTCGGAGGGTCAGTCCTGAGGGAGTGCCGCACTGTCGGAGGGTCAGTCCTGAGGGAGTGCCGCACTGTCGGAGGGTCAGTCCTGAGGGAGTGCCGCACTGTCGGAGGGTCAGTACTGAGGGAGTGCCGCACTGTCGGAGGGTCAGTACTGAGGGAGTGCCGCACTGTCGGAGGGTCAGTACTGAGGGAGTGCCGCACTGTCGGAGGGTCAGTACTGAGGGAGTGCCGCACTGTCGGAGGGTCAGTACTGAGGGAGTGCCGCACTGTCGGAGGGTCAGTACTGAGGGAGTGCCGCACTGTCGGAGGGTCAGTACTGAGGGAGTGCCGCACTGTCGGAGGGTCAGTACTGAGGGAGTGCCGCACTGTCGGAGGGTCAGTACTGAGGGAGTGCCGCACTGTCGGAGGGTCAGTACTGAGGGAGTGCCGCACTGTCGGAGGGTCAGTACTGAGGGAGTGCCGCACTGTCGGAGGGTCAGTACTGATGGAGTGCCGCACTGTCGGAGGGTCAGTACTGATGGAGTGCCGCACTGTCGGAGGGTCAGTACTGATGGAGTGCCGCACTGTCGGAGGGTCAGTACTGTGGGAGCGCCGCACTGTCGGAGGGTCAGTACTGAGGGAGTGCCGTAATGTCGGAGGGTCAGTACTGAGGGAGCGCCGCACTGTCGGAGGGTCAGTACTGAGGGAGTGCCGAACTGTCGGAGGGTCAGTACTGAGGGAGTGCTGCACTGTCGGAGGGTCAGTACTGAGGGAGTGCCGCACTGTCGGAGGGTCAGTACTGAGGGAGTGCTGCACTGTCAGAGGGTCAGTACTGAGGGAGTGCCGCACTGTCGGAGGGTCAGTACTGAGGGAGTGCCGCACTGTCGGAGGGTCAGTACTGAGGGAGTGCCGCACTGTCGGAGGGTCAGTACTGAGGGAGTGCTGCACTGTCAGAGGGTCAGTACTGAGGGAGTGCCGCACTGTCGGAGGGTCAGTACTGAGGGAGTGCCGCACTGTCGGAGGGTCAGTACTGAGGGAGTGCCGCACTGTCGGAGGGTCAGTACTGAGGGAGTGCCGCACTGTCGGAGGGTCAGTACTGTGGGAGTGCCGCACTGTCGGAGTGGCCACAGTGATCTCGACATCACAGGAATAATGTAGAGATGTTCACAGCCTCCTGTGCTCGGGAGGTGTGGGATGGGAGAGGAGGGATTTGTGATCCGATAATACGGATCGGAGATTTAGAGTTGGATTTCCAAGTATTTATCCAGAGCATTCACTGAGAAGATGAAATGGGTGGGTAGAGTCCATGATAGGGTAGTGTGTACATGGGAGTGACAGTGCAGAGGGAGCTTTACTCTGTATCTAACCCCCGTACTGTACCTGTCCTGGGAGTGATTGATGGGGACAGTGTAGAGGGAGCTTTACTCTGTATCTAACCCCCGTACTGTACCTGTCCTGGGAGTGATTGATGGGGACAGTGTAGAGGGAGCTTTACTCTGTATCTAACCCCCGTACTGTACCTGTCCTGGGAGTGTTTGATGGGGACAGTGTAGAGGGAGCTTTACTCTGTATCTAACCCCCGTACTGTACCTGTCCTGGGAGTGTTTGATGGGGACAGTGTAGAGGGAGCTTTACTCTGTATCTAACCCCCGTACTGTACCTGTCCTGGGAGTGTTTGATGGGGACAGTGTAGAGGGAGCTTTACTCTGTATCTAACCCCCGTACTGTACCTGTCCTGGGAGTGTTTGATGGGGACAGTGTAGAGGGAGCTTTACTCTGTATCTAACCCCTGTACTGTACCTGTCCTGGGAGTGTTTGATGGGGACAGTGTAGAGGGAGCTTTACTCTGTATCTAACCCCGTACTGTACCTGTTCTGGGAGTGTTTGATGGGGACAGTGTAGAGGGAGCTTTACTCTGTATCTAACCCCCGTACTGTACCTGTCCTGGGAGTGTTTGATGGGGGACAGTGTAGAGGGAGCTTTACTCTGTATCTAACCCCCGTACTGTACCTGTCCTGGGAGTGTTTGATGGGGACAGTGTAGAGGGAGCTTTACTCTGTATCTAACCCCCGTACTGTACCTGTCCTGGGAGTGATTGATGGGGGACAGTGTAGAGGGAGCTTTACTCTGTATCTAACCCCCGTACTGTACCTGTCCTGGGAGTGATTGATGGGACAGTGTAGAGGGAGCTTTACTCTGTATCTAACCCCCGTACTGTACCTGTCCTGGGAGTGTTTGATGGGGACAGTGTAGAGGGAGCTTTACTCTGTATCTAACCCCCGTACTGTACCTGTCCTGGGAGTGTTTGATGAGGACAGTGTAGAGGGAGCTTTACTCTGTATCTAACCCCCGTGCTGTACCTGTCCTGGGAGTGTTTGATGGGGACAGTGTAGAGGGAGCTTTACTCTGTATCTAACCCCCGTACTGTACCTGTCCTGGGAGTGTTTGATGGGGACAGTGTAGAGGGAGCTTTACTCTGTATCTAACCCCCGTACTGTACCTGTCCTGGGAGTGTTTGATGGGGACAGTGTAGAGGGAGCTTTACTCTGTATCTAACCCCCGTACTGTACCTGTCCTGGGAGTGATTGATGGGACAGTGTAGAGGGAGCTTTACTCTGTATCTAACCCCCGTACTGTACCTGTCCTGGGAGTGTTTGATGGGGACAGTGTAGAGGGAGCTTTACTCTGTATCTAACCCCCGTACTGTACCTGTCCTGGGAGTGTTTGATGAGGACAGTGTAGAGGGAGCTTTACTCTGTATCTAACCCCCGTACTGTACCTGTCCTGGGAGTGATTGATGGGGACAGTGTAGCCTCTTTAGGACAGACTGTCCTTTCTATTCTGTAACCACCTCAATAACTGAGAGTCTGGGACGAGCTGTACAAGTCATAAATGAAACATTTGGGCAAACACAACAGCCAAGCAGCTCCCAGGAGGTGATTGACCGTCAAAGATCCATACACGGTACACGGTCACATATGGGGCTGTGCCAATCTGCCCAGTGGCCAATGACACCAAATCCATTTGCCTGCCATTGGCACAGGGTCCCGGAGACATGTTGGCTGCTCCGTGTTTCGTAGCTTGCTTGCACCAAAGAGCTTTCAAGCTGGGACTGTCTGAGGAGCCCGCTCCTGGGGAGAGGTGCATGCTTTCATACGATTGACTAATTTCACCACACTCATCTCTCGGAGGTCGGACCTTTCACCTGAGTTTGGGGGTTCTGTGAAATAATGGTGACAGTCTGGCACAATGCACCAGGACGGGCGCAAGGGAGCAGAAAGACATCATGTTCAATCCTCACTTGATGTCTGCACACTTTAGCACATTAAAGAAATAAATTCATGGGATGTGGGCGTCACTGGCCAGGCCAGCATTTAATTGCCCTTGAGAAGGTGGTGGAGAGCTGCCTTCTTGAACGGCTGCAGTCCATGTGGGGTAGGTAGACCCACAGTGCTGTTAGGAAGGGAGTTCCAGGATTTTGACCCAGTGACAGTGAAGGAACGGTGATATAGTTCCAAGTCAGGATGGTGTGTGGCTTGGAGGGGAACTTGCAGGTGGTGGTGTTCCCATGTATCTGCTGCTCTTGTCCTTCTAGGTGGTAGAAGTTGCGGGTTTGGAAGGTGCTGTCGAAGGAGCTGCAGAGAATCTTGTAGATGGTACACTGCTGCCACTGTGCGTCGGTGGTGGAGGCAGTGAATGTTCAATGTGGTGGATGGGGAGCCAATCAAGCGGGCTGCTTTATCTGATCTGTAATGCTGAGTATGAAATGCTCCTTTACCATTTAAGACATAGAGTAATTTTAAACTGCATCTATCCATCTCTCTCTTTATCACTCTCGGAGTGAATGGGATTGGGTCCATTGGGATTGTGTACAGTGGGAGTGAACGGGAAGGGGTTTGTGTCCATTAGGATTGTGTACAGTGGGAGTGAATGGGAAGGGGTTTGATCCATTGGGATTGTGTACAGTGGGAGTGAATGGGAAGGGGTTTGGGTCCATTGGGATTGTGTGCAGTGGGGGGGAAGGGGTTTGATCCATTGGGATTGTGTACAGTGGGAGTGAATGGGAAGGGGTTTGGGTCCATTGGGATTGTGTACAGTGGGAGTGAACGGGAAGGGGTTTGGGTCCATTGGGATTGTGTACAGTGGGAGTAAATGGGAAGGGGTTTGATCCATTGGGATTGTGTACAGTGGGAGTGAATGGGAAGGGGTTTGATCCATTGGGATTGTGTACAGTGGGAGTGAATGGGAAGGGGTTTGGGTCCATTAGGATTGTGTACGGTGGGAGTGAATGGGAAGGGGTTTGATCCATTGGGATTGTGTACAGTGGGAGTGAATGGGAAGGGGTTTGGGTCCATTAGGATTGTGTACGGTGGGAGTGAATGGGAAGGGGTTTGGGTCCATTGGGATTGTGTACGGTGGGAGTGAATGGGAAGGGGTTTGGGTCCATTGGGATTGTGTACAGTGGGAGTGAATGGGAAGGGGTTTGGGTCCATTGGGATTGTGTACAGTGGGAGTAAATGGGAAGGGGTTTGATCCATTGAGATTGTGTACGGTGGGAGTGAATGGGAAGGGGTTTGATCCATTGGGATTGTGTACAGTGGGAGTGAATGGGAAGGGGTTTGATCCATTAGGATTGTGTACAGTGGGAGTGAAGTGGAAGGGGTTTGGGTCCATTGGGATTGTGTACAGTGGGAGTGAATGGGAAGGGGTTTGATTCATTGGGATTGTGTACAGTGGGAGTGAATGGGAAGGGGTTTGGGTCCATTGGGATTGTGTACAGTGGGAGTGAATGGGAAGGGGTTTGATTCATTGGGATTGTGTACAGTGGGAGTGAATGGGAAGGGGTTTGATTCATTGGGATTGTGTACAGTGGGAGTGAATGGGAAGGGGTTTGGGTCCATTGGGATTGTGTACAGTGGGAGTGAATGGGAAGGGGTTTGGGTCCATTGGGATTGTGTACAGTGGGAGTAAATGGGAAGGGGTTTGATCCATTGAGATTGTGTACGGTGGGAGTGAATGGGAAGGGGTTTGGGTCCATTGGGATTGTGTACAGTGGGAGTGAATGGGAAGGGGTTTGGTCTATTGGGATTGTGTACAGTGGGAGTGAATGGGAAGGGGTTTGGGTCCATTGGGATTGTGTACAGTGGGAGTAAATGGGAAGGGGTTTGATCCATTGAGATTGTGTACGGTGGGAGTGAATGGGAAGGGGTTTGTGTCCATTAGGATTGTGTACAGTGGGAGTGAATGGGAAGGGGTTTGATCCATTGAGATTGTGTACGGTGGGAGTGAATGGGAAGGGGTTTGATCCATTGGGATTGTGTACAGTGGGAGTGAATGGGAAGGGGTTTGTGTCCATTAGGATTGTGTACAGTGGGAGTGAATGGGAAGGTGTTTGGGTCCATTGGGATTGTGTACAGTGGGAGTGAATGGGAAGGGGTTTGATCCATTGGGATTGTGTACAGTGGGAGTGAATGGGAAGGGGTTTGGGTCCATTGGGATTGTGTACAGTGGGAGTGAATGGGAAGGGGTTTGATCCATTGGGATTGTGTACAGTGGGAGTGAATGGGAAGGTGTTTGGGTCCATTGGGATTGTGTACAGTGGGAGTGAATGGGAAGGTGTTTGGGTCCATTGGGATTGTGTACAGTGGGAGTGAATGGGAAGGGGTTTGTGTCCATTGGGATTGTGTACAGTGGGAGTAAATGGGAAGGGGTTTGTGTCCATTAGGATTGTGTACAGTGGGAGTGAATGGGAAGGTGTTTGGGTTCATTGGGATTGTGTACAGTGGGAGTGAATGGGAAGGTGTTTGGGTCCATTGGGATTGTGTACAGTGGGAGTGAATGGGAAGGGGTTTGTGTCCATTAGGATTGTGTACAGTGGGAGTGAATGGGAAGGTGTTTGGGTTCATTGGGATTGTGTACAGTGGGAGTGAATGGGAAGGTGTTTGGGTCCATTAGGATTGTGTACAGTGGGAGTGAATGGGAAGGGGTTTGGGTCCATTGGGATTGTGTACAGTGGGAGTGAATGGGAAGGTGTTTGGGTCCATTGGGGTTGTGTACAGTGGGAGTGAATGGGAAGGGGTTTGTGTCCATTAGGATTGTGTACAGTGGGAGTGAATGGGAAGGGGTTTGGGTCCATTGGGATTGTGTACAGTGGGAGTGAATGGGAAGGGGTTTGATCCATTGGGATTGTGTACAGTGGGAGTGAAGGGGAAGGGGTTTGGGTCCATTAGGATTGTGTGCAGTGGGAGTGAAGGGGAAGGGGTTTGGGTCCATTAGGATTGTGTACAGTGGGAGTGAATGGGAAGGGGTTTGTGTCCATTAGGATTGTGTGCAGTGGGAGTGAAGGGGAAGGGGTTTGTGTCCATTGGGATTGTGTACAGTGGGAGTGAATGGGAAGGGGTTTGGTTCCATTAGGATTGTGTACGGTGGGAGTGAAGGGGAAGGGGTTTGTGTCCATTGGGATTGTGTACAGTGGGAGTGAAGGGGAAGGGGTTTGTGTCCATTAGGATTGTGTACAGTGGGAGTGAAGGGGAAGGGGTTTGTGTCCATTGGGATTGTGTACAGTGGGAGTGAAGGGGAAGGGGTTTGTGTCCATTAGGATTGTGTACAGTGGGAGTGAAGGGGAAGGGGTTTGGGTCCATTAGGATTGTGTGCAGTGGGAGTGAAGGGGAAGGGGTTTGTGTCCATTAGGATTGTGTGCAGTGGGAGTGAAGGGGAAGGGGTTTGTGTCCATTAGGATTGTGTGCAGTGGGAGTGAAGGGGAAGGGGTTTGTGTCCATTGGGATTGTGTACAGTGGGAGTGAATGGGAAGGGGTTTGGTTCCATTAGGATTGTGTACGGTGGGAGTGAAGGGGAAGGGGTTTGGGTCCATTGGGATTGTGTGCAGTGGGAGTGAATGGGAAGGGGTTTGGTTCCATTAGGATTGTGTACAGTGGGAGTGAAGGGGAAGGGGTTTGGTTCATTGGGATAGTGTGCAGTGGGAGTGAATGGGAAGGGGTTTGATCCATTGGGATTGTGTCCGGTGGGAGTGAATGAAAAGGGGTTTGATCCATTGGGATTGTGTACAGTGGGAGTGAAGGGGAAGGGGTTTGGTTCCATTGGGATTGTGTACGGTGGGAGTGAAGGGGAAGGGGTTTGGGTCCATTAGGATTGTGTACAGTGGGAGTGAATGGGAAGGGGTTTGATCCATTGGGATTGTGTACAATGGGAGTGAATGGGAAGGGGTTTGATCCATTGGGATTGTGTACAGTGGGAGTGAATGGGAAGGGGTTTGATCCATTGGGATTGTGTACAGTGGGAGTGAATGGGAAGGGGTTTGATCCATTGGGATTGTGTACAGTGGGTGTGAACGGGAAGGGGTTTGATCCATTGGGATTGTGTACAGTGGGTGTGAACGGGAAGGGGTTTGATCCATTGGGATTGTGTACAGTGGGTGTGATGGGGAAAGGGGTTTGTGTCCATTAGGATTGTGTACAGTGGGAGTGAATGGGAAGGGGTTTGATTCCATTGGGATTGTGTACAGTGGGAGTAAATGGGAAGGGGTTTATTGAAAGAGTTGATGTAAGCAGGGTCGCTGAAGTTGGTGTTGTACAGCCTGGTTAACATTGTCTGGAGGTCCCCGAGACCCTTGGAGTAGATTAGATTAGATTAGAGATACCGAGTCTGTGCCGAACATCAACCACCCATTTATACTAATCCTACACTCATCCCATATTCCTACCAAACCTCCCCACCTGTCCCTATATTTCCCTACCACCTACCTATACTAGTGACAATTTATAATGGCCAATTTACCTATCAACCTGCAAGTCTTTTGGCTTGTGGGAGGAAACCGGAGCACCCGGAGAAAACCCACGCAGACACAGGGAGAACTTGCAAACTCCACACAGGCAGTACCCGGAATCGAACCCGGGTCCCTGGAGCTGTGAGGCTGCGGTGCTAACCACTGCGCCACTGTGCCACTGTGTAGAGAGTGGAGGTTGGAGGAGGGCGTGTGCAAGAGTTGGTAGGTCCTGTGCAGGACAGCACGGAAAGCTGACCCCGGACCTCGCAATCGGCAGTTATATTAAAACCCAGCTAGAAATTCCTTTGGCCTCTTCGTCTGGTGACCTAATCATCATGTAAAACTAAATAAAGCGATGCAGGTAAAGGAGAAGCTGAGCTCGCGGTAACTCGAGAGGGAGGCAGGAGATTGTGAGGGGGGAGGGAGGGTAACACAAGGAGGAGAATTCAATCACTGCTGTGTCCCAACTTCCTTTCGATCAGACTTTCCAATTCCCCTTTTGAAAGTTACTATTGAATCTGCTTCCACCGCCCTTTCAGGCAGCGCGTTCCAGATCACAACAACTCACTGTGTAAAAAAAATTCTCCTCATCTCCCCCTCTGGTTCTTTTACCAATTCTCTTCAATCTGTGTCTCTCTGGTTACCGACCCTCCTGCCACTGGAAACAGTTTCTCCTTATTTACTCCATCAAAACCCTTCCTGATTTTGAACGTCTCGATTAAATCTCTCCCTTAACCTTCTCTGCTGTAAGGAGAACAATCCCAGCTTCTCCCACTGGGCAGAGATGGGAGTTTGGAAAGAGTTAGTACAGGATTAGCATCAAATCCCGTTCCCCTTCGCAGATCAGCTCGTGTTTTGGAAGGGTAACTGGATTTAGTAACAAACTGCTCTGATTTGCTTTTGCTCTTAGTTCCTCCTCCCCGCCAATCCCACGCACCCCACAACTCCGGGCCGTCTAAATTTGGCAGGGAGAGCTGCAGGAGAGTGATTGAGCCAGCTGTCAGCTGTGCAGTACACGCCGGAGCACAGTGAGTCTTGACATTCCAAATCCCAGACGTGTGATTTAAAAGGAGAGAGTGCAGTGTGAGCAAGGAGAGGTTCCATCTCTCACCGAATATACAGTACCTCCGACAGTGCGGCACTCCCTCAGTACTGACCCTCCGACAGTGCGGCACTCCCTCAGTACTGCCCCTCCGACAGTGCGGCACTCCCTCAGTACTGCCCCTCCGACAGTGCGGCACTCCCTCAGTACTGACCCTCCGACAGTGCGGCACTCCCTCAGTACTGACCCTCCGACAGTGCGGCACTCCCTCAGTACTGACCCTCCGACAGTGCGGCACTCCCTCAGTACTGACCCTCCGACAGTGCGGCACTCCCTCAGTACTGACCCTCCGACAGTGCGGCACTCCCTCAGTACTGACCCTCCGACAGTGCGGCACTCCCTCAGTACTGACCCTCCGACAATGCGGCGCTCCCTCAGTACTGACCCTCCGACAATGCGGCGCTCCCTCAGTACTGACCCTCCGACAGTGCGGCACTCCCTCAGTACTGACCCTCCGACAGTGCGGCACTCCCTCAGTACTGACCCTCCGACAGTGCGGCACTCCCTCAGTACTGACCCTCCGACAGTGCGGCACTCCCTCAGTACTGACCCTCCGGCAGTGCGGCACTCCCTCAGTACTGACCCTCCGGCAGTGCAGCACTCCCTCAGTACTGACCCTCCGGCAGTGCGGCACTCCCTCAGTACTGACCCTCCGACAGTGCGGCACTCCCTCAGTACTGACATGCGGGAGTGTCAACCTGGATTATGGGTCTTGAGTCTTTAAGTGTGGTCTTGAACCCATTCCCTTCTGACTCAGAGGTGAGGGGGAGAGATGGAGAGAGAGAGAGACCGATGGAGAGGAGAGGAGCTACCCATTGAGACATGATTGTCCATTGAATGAATTGTGGGTGAGCTGCTGTACTGGGACCTCGGGTATCTCTTCCTGCTGAATCCTCCCCGGCCTGTCAAATCAAATGGGACAGAGATGGAAAACTTACAAGTCCTGCACTAGCTTTTTGTAGGGTCTAGGCTGCAGGTTGCATCTTCCCCACAGCCTCCAGTCATCCCACCGGCAGTGAGTGCTGTCCCTTACGGTGTCGAGTTCACGGCTGCAGGACTCCCCCAGCCTGCTTAGGCTGGTCATCTTCCTTTGTGACTCCAGGCAGCTATTCCACTGCGAGTGGCACTTCTCTGGTGGAGGGAGTAGTGGGTGGGGCCATACTGAGGGGGAGGGGGCAGAGGGCCGGGCCATAAGCAGTGCCACCTGTCACCTGTCCCTAATATCTCCTTATGTGGCATTTTAGCATTGCTACAAATTGCATTTGTCTAGCGCCTTTAACAGTAAAACGTCCCCAAGGTGCTTCCCAGGGTCGTAAATCAGACAGAATTTGACCCCGAGCCACATAAGGAGATATTAGGGACAGGCGACCAAAAGCTCGGTCAAAGAGGTCGGTTTTTAAGGAGCGTCTTAAAGGAGGAGAGAGAGAGGCGGAGAGGTTTAGGGAGGGAATTCCAGAGCTTAGGGCCCCCAGGCAGCTGAAGGCACGGCCGCCAATGGTGGAGCGATGGGAATCGGGGGATGGACAAGAGGCTGGAATTGGAGGGAGCGCAGAGATCTCGGTGGGTTGTAGGGGCTGGAGGAGGTTACAGAGATAGGGAGGGTTGTAGGTGCTGGAGGAGGTTACAGAGATAGGGAGGGTTGTAGGTGCTGGAGGACGTTACAGAGATAAGGGAGGGTTGTAGGGGCTGGAGGAGGTTGCAGAGATAGGGAGGGTTGTAGGTGCTGGAGGAGGTTACAGAGATAGGGAGGGTTGTAGGGGCCTGGAGGAGGTTACAGAGGTAGGGAGGGTTGTAGGAGCTGGAGGATGTTACAGAGATAGGGAGGGTTGTAGGGGCTGGAGGTGGTTACAGAGACAGGGAAGGTTGTAGGGGCTGGAGGAGGTTACAGAGATAGGGAGGGTTGTAGGTGCTGGAGGAGGTTACAGAGACAGGGAGGGTTGTAGGGGCTGGAGGAGGTTACAGAGATAGGGAGGGTTGTAGGGGCTGGAGGAGGTTACAGAGATAGGGAGGGTTGTCAGGGCTGGAGGATGTTACAGAGATAGGGAGGGTTGTCGGGGCTGGAGGAGGTTACAGAGATAGGGTGGGTTGTCGGGGCTGGAGGAGGTTACAGAGATAGGGAGGGTTGTAGGTGCTGGAGGATGTTACAGAGATAAGGGAGGGTTGTAGGGGCTGGAGGAGGTTGCAGAGATAGGGAGGGTTGTAGGTGCTGGAGGAGGTTACAGAGATAGGGAGGGTTGTAGGGGCTGGAGGAGGTTACAGAGATAGGGAGGGTTGTAGGGGCTGGAGGAGGTTACAGAGATAGGGAGGGTTGTAGGTGCTGGAGGATGTTACAGAGATAAGGGAGGGTTGTAGGGGCTGGAGGAGGTTGCAGAGATAGGGAGGGTTGTAGGTGCTGGAGGAGGTTACAGAGATAGGGAGGGTTGTAGGGGCTGGAGGAGGTTACAGAGATAGGGAGGGTTGTAGGGGCTGGAGGATGTTACAGAGATAGGGAGGGTTGTCGGGGCTGGAGGAGGTTACAGAGATAGGGTGGGTTGTCGGGGCTGGAGGAGGTTACAGAGATAGGGAGGGTTGTAGGGGCTGGAGGAGGTTACAGAGATAGGGAGGGTTGTAGGGGCTGGAGGTGGTTACAGAGATAGGGAGGGTTGTCGGGGCTGGAGGAGGTTACAGAGATCGGGAGGGTTGTCGGGGCTGGAGGAGGTTACAGAGATAGGGAGGGTTGTCGGGGCTGGAGGAGGTTACAGAGATAGGGAGGGTTGTCGGGGCTGGAGGAGGTTACAGAGATAGGGAGGGTTGTAGGGGCTGGAGGAGGTTACAGAGATAGGGATGGTTGTCGGGGCTGGAGGTGGTTACAGAGATAGGGAGGGTTGTAGGGGCTGGAGGAGGTTACAGAGATAGGGAGGGTTGCAGGGGCTGGAGGATGTTACAGAGATAGGGAGGGGTTTAGGGACTGGAGGAGGTTACAGAGATCGGGAGGGTTGTAGTGGCTGGAGGAGGTTACAGAGATAGGGAGGGTTGTCGGGGCTGGAGGAGGTTCCAGAGATAGGGAGGGTTGTAGGGGCTGGAGGAGGTTACAGAGATAGGGAGGGTTGTAGGGGCTGGGGGAGGTTACAGAGATAGGGAGGGTTGTAGGGGTTGGAGTAAGTTACAGAGATAGGGAGGGTTGTAGCGGCTGGAGGAGGTTACAGAGATAGGGAGGGTTGCAGGGGCTGGAGGATGTTACAGAGATAGGGAGGGGGCGAGGAGGGATTTGAACATGAGGGTGAGAATTTGAGATGGTTGCCAGGCCCGGAGCCAGTTGTTTAAATGGTGCTGTTTGTCTTTCCAGACCTTCACGGCCTGGTGTAACTCACATTTGCGGAAGGCTGGGACTCAGATTGAGAACATCGAAGAGGATTTTCGTAATGGCCTCAAACTCATGCTGCTGCTGGAGGTGATTTCAGGTGAGATTCTCTTTTGTAATGAGGTCTCGGTCACCTGCCTGGGGTGGGCTTTGTATCTATCATAGAACGATACAACACAGGAGGAGGACATTCTGCCCTTCGTCCCTGTGCTGGCTCTTTGAAAGATCTCTCCAATCAGTCCCACTCCCCCCTGCTCTTTCCCCCACAGCTCTGTAAATTTCTCCTTTCCAACTATTTATCCAATTCCCCTTTTGAAAGTTACTATTGAATCTGCTTCCACCGCCCTTTCAGGCAGCGCGTTCCAGATCACAACAACTCCAAGAGCAAGACCTTCGCCCCCACTCGCTGAATAGCTGGGCTCCACGCACTGCTCTCCCTCCTGAATCGGGAATCTGTGCAGCTCCTTGTCGAACGTTCCTGTTTCTCAGAGTGCCTGGAATAAGGAGCCAGATCCGCCAGATTTATGTGGCAAATGTTTCAACGTTTCCTTGTTGCCGGCCATGATTCTGGGAACAGGAGGAGGCCATTCAGCCCCTCTTGAGCCTATCCCACCATTCAGTTAGATCACGGCTGATGTGTATCTGAACTCCATCTCCCCCCGCCTGGGTTCTGTAACCCTTAATCCCCCTCACCCAACTAAAATCTATCAATCTCAGGTCTGAAATTCCCAATTGACCCCCGGCCTCAGCAGCTTTCTGGGGGGAGAGAGTTCCCGATTTCCACTCCCCTTTGTGTGAAGAAGTGTTTCCTGACATCACCCCTGAACGGCCCTGGCTCGAATTTTAAGGTTCTGCCCCCATGTTCTGGACTCCCCCCGACCAGAGGAAATAGTTTCTCTCTATCGACCCGATCGAATCCTTTAATCATCTTAAACCCCTCGATTAGATCAACCCCTTAATCTTCTACACTCGAGGGAATACAAGCCCAGTCTGTGTGACCTGTCCTCGGAAATTAACCCTTTTATCCCCGGGATCATTCTGGTGAATCTGCACTGCGCCCTCTCCCAGGATAATATCTCCTTCCTGAGGGGCGGGGCCCGGGACAGAACACTTACTCCCGATGGGGTCCAAGCAGAGCTTTATACAACATAACTCCCGCTTGTAATTTACTGCTCTCAGCTCTGGGGAGTGGAGGGTACTGCTGCGGGGAGGGGGTCGATGTTGGGAGCTCCGGGGGCGGGGAGACGGGGGTGGGGAGGAGTTGCCCGACTTTTCACTGAGGATCATCGGCTTCTGTTGCAGGCGAGCGGCTCCCCAAACCCGACAAGGGCAAGATGCGTTTCCACAAGATTGCCAACGTGAATAAGGCTCTGGATTACATTGCCAGTAAAGGAGTGAAGCTGGTCTCCATTGGAGCTGAAGGTGAAAGCGCAAATCATCCCGTCTCACTCCCCTCAGCGCGCTTTACAATTCCCTCGCGTCCAAAAGGCGGCAGCACGGACCAGCGATCGCACGCCCGAGCCGAGTGGCGGTCGGCTGTTCGGCTGTGGGAGGCATCGCCATCGCTTCCTTACAGCCCCTCACCGCCCAAGCAGGGGGAACCCCGGCTGACCTTTCGCGCCCAGCGGTACTGAGGCTAATTGTAGCTCTGCCCCCCCTCCCCCCACTAACCTTGCCTCTTCCTGTGCAGAAATCGTGGATGGGAATTTGAAGATGACCCTGGGGATGATCTGGACCATCATCCTTCGCTTTGCCATTCAGGACATCTCTGTGGAAGGTGAGCATGGTGGCTATGTCGGATTGTTACCCATCAGTGATTGGCTGTAATCGGACAATGTGGAGTGGGGGGGAACAATGATTGGCTGTATTCAGGGGGAGGAGTGATTGGATGAAATCGGAGGTAGTGATTGGACATAATCAGGGAGGGCCGTGATTGGTTTATTTGAGAAGGGCAATGATTGGATGTGACAGGCCCGTCCAACCATGCCATGCTCCATTAGTATTGGCCGTGTCGGGCCTAGACTAAAGGCTCAAGTCCCGGAGTGGGGCTCGAACCCACAAATTTGGATGGGAGAGTGATATCGACTGAACTGAATCAATTCGAAAGCTTCCTCCAGCGCATTAACCCTAATTTAGACCCCAGGTAGGCCGAGGTGACTAACAGAGGCCTACACGCTCAGGCTGCGCGGTGCGGTTTCCATGGTGACCTGTCTCCTATGACCTGTATTTCAGAAACCTCGGCCAAGGAGGGGTTGCTGCTGTGGTGCCAACGGAAAACAGCTCCGTACCGCAACGTAAACGTACAGAATTTCCACATCAGGTGAGGCCCCATTCAGCGGGAATCTCCGATATCCCCCCCCCAGCTCCAGGCGGCTGGTCTACGGTCATCAACTCTGGCACGGCAGGAAACCCAAACAGAGAGAGGTCCCCGGTGGGTGCGGGGGTGGGGGGGAGGCGTCCAATCCCAGTTACAAAGAGGGGGGGGGTCATGGGGTCAAAGGGTATTCAGGAAGGGAAGTAGGACTGAGGGATATGGGAGAAAATGAGGTCGAGGTATATTTGGAGAGGGTTGGTAGATGGGAGCGAGGGACGTGGGGAGAGGGTGGGAGCGAGGGACGTGGGGAGAGGGTGGGAGCGAGGGATGTGGGGAGAGGGCGGGAGCGAGGGATGTGGGGAGAGGGTGGGAGCGAGGGACGTGGGGGGAGGGTAGGGCTGTCTTCCTGAGGAATGTCAGCGTTCCTCACGAGGGGGAATAGTCTGATCCCGGTTCGGGCACTGCTGTCTCACTCTTACTAACTTTCCTTCTATTCTCTCTTCCTGTCTCTGTCCTCCTCTTGCTGTCTTACTCTAGCTGGAAGGATGGCCTCGCACTGTGCGCCCTCATCCACAGACACAGGCCCGACCTCATCGACTACTCCAAACTCAGAAAGGTCCTTCATTTTTTGCTGGCCCTCTCTTTGCCTGTCTGTGTGTGTGTCTTTACTGAGATCCAGTGGTTGAGGTGGTGCCGCCCACACAGTTGAAGAGTTCTATGGATGAACAGATAGATAGTTAGACAGACAGATTCGTCTTGGGTCAGCTATGTGGAGCAAGGGCGGGCACAATGGAGTTGAGGTACAGATCGTGGCGGAACAGACTTGAGGGGCTGAGCGGCCTTCTGCTATTCCAATTTTGGCCTCATCAGCCTTCGGCTTCTTGGGTTTTGGCCAACCGGAAAATTCTAGAAGAGCGAGTGCATCAGGGATGGTTTGTTGCCCTTTCTGTTTGCCCCTCCCCTGCCCGATGTCGGCCATTTGAAGTTTCCAAGGGATCATCGCCAAGAACAGGAAGACTCCATGAGTCGAACTCTGGCCTTTGAACTGCCCACTGCCCAATATGGACAACAAGGGGCAGTTACAGGACTCTGGGTGTTGGGGGAATTGCAGGGAGGAGGATGCAGCAGATTACTATCGGGAATGGGGCAGCCCGGGGGGGGTGGATGTTGGAGGTAATTATGGGAAGATGTGGATGTCGGCTGCCATCTTGGTTTGGTTCTCCCTGTCGTACCTGTTGTTGCCCATAGGAGGCACAGTGGCTCCTGCAGCTTTCAAGGGGCAGAAGGGTCACCAGGGACTCCCCTCCCCCCCAACCTCCCCCTACCCCCCTCCCCCCCCTCCAACTCCACAGGGCCCTCTGCCCAGACCAGTGACCACCCCCCTGGATATTTTGACGATGTTGCAGGATTTGTGAAAGGGCGTTCCTTCGATTTCTCCTGATCCGTCCTCTCTCCCACTCAGGATGATCCCATCGGAAACTTAAACCAAGCCTTCGAGGTTGCAGAAAAATACCTGGATATTCCCAAGATGTTAGATGCTGAAGGTGAGGTATCGCTCCCTCTGCCTCCCTCCCTCCCTCCGTCCCACTCCCTCCCTCCCTCCCACTCCCTCCCTCCCTCTATCTCTCTCTCCCTCCCTCCCTCTATCTCTGTCTCCCTCTATCTCTCTCTTTCTCTATCTCTCCCTCCCTCCCTCTGTCTCTCTCTCCCTCCCTCCCTCCCTCCCTCCGTCCCACTCCCTCTCTCTCCCTCCCTCTATCTCTCTCTCCCTCATCCATCTCTCGCTCCCTCCCTCCATCTCTCTCCCTCCCTCTTTCTCTCTCTCCCTCCCTCCCTCTATCTCTCTCCCTCTATCTCTCTCTCTCTATCTCTCTCTCTCTATCTCCCTCTCCCTCTCTCCCTCATCCCTCCCTCTCCCTCTCTCCCTCATCCCTCCCTCTCCCTCTCTCCCTCATCCCTCCCTCTCTCTCCCTCCCTCGCTCTATCTCTCTCTCCCTCCCTCCCTCTATCACTCTCTCCCTCCCTCCATCTATCTCTCTCCCTCCCTCCCTCCCTCCCTCTATCTCTCTCTCCCTCCCTCCCTTTGTCTCTCTCCTCCTTCCCTCACACTTTCCTTCAATCCCTCTCTCCCTCCCTCCCTCCCTCTCTCCCTCCCTCCCTCTTTCCTTCCCTCCTTCTTTCCTTCTCTCCCTCTCTCCCACACTCCCTCCCTCTTTCCTTCCCTCCCTCTTTCCTTCCCTCCCTCCCACACTCCCTCTCTCCCTCTCCCTCTCTCTCCCACGCTCTCTCCCTCTCCCCCTCCCCCTCTCCCTCGCGCTCTCTCGCTCTGTCTCTGTGTGTGTCTCTCTCTCTCTCGCTCTCTCTCTCTCACGCTCTCTCTCTCGCACTATCTCAGTGGTGAGTGTGATGTTTCTCGTTTCCCCGGTGTTACTGATGATGATTGGGTGAGTGGGGAAAGTGGAGAATCCGGCAGAGATTCTTGTGCAATGTCCGGCCGACGTCCGGTGACGTTCCTCACTGTCCGGCCGACGTCCGGTGACGTTCCTCACTGTCCGGCCGACGTCCGGTGACGTTCCTCACTGTCCGGCCGACGTCCGGTGACGTTCCTCACTGTCCGGCCGACGTCCGATGACGTTCCTCACTGTCTGATCTCCTTTTTCTCCTCAGACATTGTGAACACTCCCAAGCCTGACGAGAAGGCCATCATGACTTACGTGTCTTGCTTCTACCATGCCTTCGCTGGTGCTGAGCAGGTGAGGATCATTCCACAGGACAAGAAACATTCACCAGCGGACCCGGATCATCTGTTTTTAGTGATGTTGGTTGAGGGATAAATATTGGCCCCAGGACACCGGGGAGAACTCCCCTGCTCTTCTTCCAATAGTGGCCGTGGGATCTTTTACACCCACCCGAGAGGGCAGACGGGGGCCTCGGTTTAATGTCTCATCTGAAAGACGACACCTCCGACAGTGCAGCACTCCCTCAGTACTGACCCTCCGACAGTGCAGCACTCCCTCAGTACTGACCCTCCGACAGTGCGGCGCTCCCTCAGTACTGACCCTCCGACAGTGCGGAGCTCCTGCAGTACTGACCCTCTGACAGTGCAGCACTGCCTTAGTACTGACCCTCCGACAGTGCAGCACTCCCCCAGTACTGACCCTCCGACAGTGCGGCACTCCCCCAGTACTGACCCTCCGACAGTGCAGCATTCCCCCAGTACTGACCCTCCGACAGTGCGGTGCTCCCCCAGTACTGACCCTCCGACAGTGCGGTGCTCCCCCAGTACTGACCCTCCGACAGTGCAGCATTCCCCCAGTACTGACCCTCCGACAGTGCGGTGCTCCCCCAGTACTGACCCTCCGACAGTGCAGCACTCCCTCAGTACTGACCCTCCGACAGTGCGGCATTCCCTCAGTACTGACCCTCCGACAGTGCGGTGCTCCCTCAGTACTGACCCTCTGACAGTGCAGCACTCCCTCAGTACTGACCCTCCGACAGTGCGGCATTCCCTCAGTACTGACCCTCCGACAGTGCGGAGCTCCCGCAGTACTGACCATCCGACAGTGCGGTGCTCCCGCAGTACTGACCATCCGACAGTGTGGTGCTCCCTCAGTACTGACCCTCCGACAGTGTGGTGCTCCCTCAGTACTGACCCTCCGACAGTGCGGCACTCCCTCAGTACTGACCCTCCGACAGTGCGGCACTCCCTTAGTACTGACCCTCCGACAGTGCGGCGCTCCCTCAGTACTGACCCTCCGACAGTGCGGCGCTCCCTCAGTACTGACCCTCCGACAGTGCGACACTCCCTCAGTACTGACCCTCCGACAGTGCAGCACTCCCTCAGTACTGACCCTCCGACAGTGCGGCGCTCCCTCAGTACTGACCCTCCGACAGTGCGGCGCTCCCTCAGTACTGACCCTCCGACAGTGCGGCGCTCCCTCAGTACTGACCCTCCGACAGTGCGGCACTCCCTCAGTACTGACCCTCCGACAGTGCGGCACTCCCTCAGTACTGACCCTCCGACAGTGCGGCACTCCCTCAGTACTGACCCTCCGACAGTGCGGCGCTCCCTCAGCACTGACCACACGAGGTCAGAGGTCAGAGGTCAGGCTGTTTGTTGCCGCTGTCAAGTAACTAACAGAGTGAAATCTAATCACATTTGAGAAACTGACCCTGGTCAAAGAAAGATTTGCTCGGCCCAAGTGAGAGAATCCGGTTCATTTCCTGGGAAGTTTGTGAAATTCGGAAGGGTGTTGACACGGCAGGTGCAGGAACACGGAGGGATTGCCTCGCCTCCCTGCGGACACGGAGGGATTGCCTCGCCTCCCAGCGGTCGCAGCCTCAGAGCGGGGAGGAGTGAGGTGAAACAGAAAATATTCAGTCAAGGTGTTCGGGATGGTGTCACAGGTTATAAAGGACTATTACAAATTGGACGGTCTACACCTGGGCCGGACTGGAACCAATGTCCTTGGGGGTGCTTTTGCTAACGCTGTTGGGGAGGGTTTGAACTAATGTGGCAGGGGGATGGGAACCAAATGAGGAGGTCAGTTGACAGTAAGGAGGTAGTAACTAAAGCCTATAAGGAACTAGATAATGAAGTCAGCGTGACTAAGGGAAAGAGTAGGTAGGGAGCAGATGATGTACGCAAAGGGACTGGTGGTCTGAGGTGCATTTGTTTTAATGCAAGAAGTGTAGTAGGTAAGGCAGATGAACTTAGGGCTTGGATTAGTACCTG
The DNA here is from genome assembly GCF_036365525.1 of Heterodontus francisci. NCBI lineage: Eukaryota > Metazoa > Chordata > Chondrichthyes > Heterodontiformes > Heterodontidae > Heterodontus > Heterodontus francisci. The sequence continues at coordinate 23,842,094 of NC_090414.1, forward strand.
GGAGTATGATGTTATTGCTATTACTGAGACTTGGTTGAGGGAAGGGCACGATTGGCAACTAAATATCCCAGGATATCGATGCTTCAGGCGGGATAGAGTGGGAGGTAAAAGGGGTGGAGGAGTTGCATTACTGGTCAAAGAGGATATCACAGCTGTGCTGAAGGAGGGCACTATGGAGGACTCGAGCAGTGAGGCAATATGGACAGAACTCAGAAATAGGAAGGGTGCGGTAACAATGTTGGGGCTGTACTTCAGGCCTCCCAACAGCGAGCGTGAGATAGAGGTACAAATATGTAAACAGATTATGGAAAGATGTAGGAGCAACAGGGTGGTGGTGATAGGAGATTTTAATTTTCCCAACATTGACTAGGATTCACTTAGTGTTAGAGGTCCAGATGGAGCAGAATTTGTAAGGAGCATCCAGGAGGGTTTTCTAGAGCAGTATGTAAATAGTCCAACTCGGGAAGGGGCCATACTGGACCTGGTGTTGGGGAATGAGCCCGGCCAGGTTGTTGAAGTTTCAGTAGGGGACTACTTTGGGAAAAGTGATCACAATTCCGTAAGTTTTAGAATACTCATGGACAAAGACGAGAGTGGTCCTAAAGGAAGAGTGCTAAATTGGGGGAAGGCCAACTACACCAAAATTCGGCAGGAGCTGGGAAATGTAGATTGGGAGCAGCTGTTTGAAGGTAAATCCACATGTGATATGTGGGAGGCTTTTCAAGAGAGGTTGATTAGCGTGCAGGAGAGACATGTTCCTGTGAAAATGAGGGATAGAAATGGCAAGATTAGGGAACCATGGATGACAGGTGAAATTGTGAGACTGGCTAAGAGGAAAAAGGAAGCATACATAAGGTCTAGGAGGCTGAAGAAAGACGAAGCTTTGAAAGAATATCGGGAATGTAGGACCAATCTGAAACGAGGAATTAAGAGGGCTAAAAGGGGTCATGAAATATCTTTAGCAAACAGGGTTAAGGAAAATCCCAAAGCCTTTTATTCATATATAAGGAGAAAGAGGGTAACTAGAGAAAGGATTGGCCCACTCAAGGACAAAGGAGGAATGTTATGCTTGGACTCAGAGAAAATGGGTGAGATGCTAAACGAGTACTTTGCATCGGTATTCACCGAGGAGAGGGACATGACGGGATGTTGAGGTTAGGGACAGATGTTTGATTACTCTAGGTCATGTCGGCATAAGGAGGGAGGAAGTGTTGGGTATTCTAAAGGGCATTAAGGTGGACAAGTCCCCAGGTCCGGATGGGATCTATCCCAGGTTACTGAGGGAAGCGAGAGAGGAAATAGCTGGGGCCTTAACAGATATCTTTGCAGCATCCTTAAACACGGGTGAGGTCCCGGAGGACTGGAGAATTGCTAATGTTGTCCCCTTGTTTAAGAAGGGTAGCAGGGAAAATCCAGGTAATTATAGACCGGTGAGCTTGACGTCAGTGGTAGGGAAGCTGCTGGAGAAGATACTGAGGGATAGGATCTATTCCCATTTGGAAGAAAATGGGCTTATCAGTGATAGGCAACATGGTTTTGTGCAGGGAAGGTCATGTCTTACCAACTTAATAGAATTCTTTGAGGAAATGACAAAGTTGATTGATGAGGGAAGGGCTGTAGATGTCATATACATGGACTTCAGTAAGGCGTTTGATAAGGTTCCCCATGGTAGGCTGATGGAGAAAGTGAAGTCGCATGGGGTCCAGGGTGTACTAGCTAGATGGATAAAGAACTGGCTGGGCAACAGGAGACAGAGAGTAGCAGTGGAAGGGAGTTTCTCAAAATGGAGACGTGTGACCAGTGGTGTTCCACAGGGATCCGTGCTGGGACCACTGTTGTTTGTGATATACATTAATGATTTGGAGGAAAGTATAGGTGGACTGATTAGTAAGTTTGCAGACGACACTAAGATTGGTGGAGTAGCAGATAGTGAAGGGGACTGTCAGAGAATACAGCAGAATATAGATAGATTGGAGAGTTGGGCAGAGAAATGGCAGATGGAGTTCAATCAGGGCAAATGCGAGGTGATGCATTTTGGAAGATCCAATTCAAGAGTGAATTATACAGTAAATGGAAAAGTCCTGGGGAAAATTGATGTACAGAGAGATTTGGGTGTTCAGGTCCATTGTTCCCTGAAGGTGGCAACGCAGGTCAATAGAGTGGTCAAGAAGGCATACGGCATGCTTTCCTTCATCGGACAGGGTATTGAGTACAAGGGTTGGCAGGTCATGTTACAGTTGTATAGGACTTTGGTTCGGCCACATTTGGAATACTGCGTGCAGTTCTGGTCGCCACATTACCAAAAGGATGTGGATGCTTTGGAGAGGGTGCAGAGCAGGTTCACCAGGATGTTGCCTGGTATGGAGGGCGCTAGCTATGAAGAGAGGTTGAGTAGATTAGAAAGACGGAGGTTGAGGGGGGACCTGATTGAGGTGTACAAAATCATGAGAGGTATAGACAGGGTGGATAGCAAGAGGCTTTTTCCCAGAGTGGGGGATTCAATTACTAGAGGACACGAGTTCAAAGTGAAAGGGGGAAAGTTTAGGGGGGATATGCGTGGAAAGTTCTTTACGCAGAGGGTGGTGGGTGCCTGGAACGCGTTGCCAGCGGAGGTGGTAGATGCGGGCACGATGGCGTCTTTTAAGATGTATCTAGACAGATACATGAATGGGCAGGAAGAAAAGAGATACAGACCCTTAGAAAATAGGCGACATGTTTAGATAGAGGATATGGATCGGCGCAGGCTTCGGAGGGCCGAAGGGCCTGTTCCTGTGCTGTTAATTTTCTTTTGTTCTTTGTTCTTTGACATTTGAGGAAAGGGACCATTAATGGAGACAATTACTGATGTTTACAGCTGAGAGCTTGAGTGAGGGATACGGGGAGAGGGCGGGAGTTGTGGGGAGAGGGCGGGAGCGGGGGAGAGGGCCCGGCATCGTGGGCCTTCGCTGATCTGAATCCCCAGCGTTGATTTGTTTGCTCCCTCTCTCCCTCCCTCCAGGCGGAGACAGCTGCCAACAGGATCTGTAAGGTGCTCGCAGTGAACCAGGAGAATGAAAAACTGATGGAGGAGTACGAGAAAACTGGCGAGTGAGGTAGGTTTGGCGAGTGAGGTAGGTTTGGCGAGTGAGGTAGGTTTGGCGAGTGGGCAGCTCCCTGCACACACATCTCACCCACATCTCCAATCCCGACTGGCACAACGGTCAGTGTTCCACACATCGCCCGGACCACAGGAACAGCACGAGGCCATTCAGCCCCTCGAAGAAGTGTTTCCTGACATCACCCTGAACGGCCCGGGCTCGAATTTTAAGGTTTTGCCCCCTTGTTCTGGACTCCCCCCCGACCAGAGGAAATAGTTTCTCTCTATCGACCCGATCGAATCCTTTAATCATCTTAAACCCCTCGATTAGATCAACCCCTTAATCTTCTACACTCGAGGGAATACAAGGCCAGTCTGTGTGACCCCGTCCTCGAGGCTATTTAAATGTTGTTGATTAGTGAATTCACTCTGTGACACGGTGGATATTTTGAGGCTGTTTGAGCTACTGGATGATCACTGATTTAACGGAGATGGGGATTGGTTCAGGGATGATCACCTGATTTAACGGAGATGGGGATTGGTTCAGGGATGATCACTGATTTAACGGAGATGGGGATTGGTTCAGGGATGGTCACTGATTTAACGGAGATGGGGATTGGTTCAGGGATGATCACTGATTTAGCGGAGATGGGGATTGGTTCAGGATGATCACTGATTTAGCAGAGATGGGGATTGGTTCAGGGATGGTCACTGATTTAACGGAGATGGGGATTGGTTCAGGGATGGTCACTGATTTAACGGAGATGGGGATTGGTTCAGGGATGGTCACTGATTTAGCGGAGATGGGGATTGGTTCAGGGATGGTCACTGATTTAGCGGAGATGGGGATTGGTTCAGGGATGGTCACTGATGTAACAGAGATGGGGATTGGTTCAGGGATGGTCACTGATTTAACGGAGATGGGGATTGGTTCAGGGATGGTCACTGATTTAACGGAGATGGGGATTGGTTCAGGGATGGTCACTGATTTAGCGGAGATGGGGATTGGTTCAGGGATGGTCACTGATTTAGCGGAGATGGGGATTGGTTCAGGGATGGTCACTGATGTAACGGAGATGGGATTGGTTCAGGGATGGTCACTGATTTAGCGAAGTGGGGATTGGTTCAGGGATGATCACTGATGTAACAGAGATGGGGATTGGTTCAGGGATGGTCACTGATGTAACAGAGATGGGGATTGGTTCAGGGATGGTCACTGATGTAACGGAGATGGGGATTGGTTCAGGGATGGTCACTGATTTAGCGGAGATGGGGATTGGTTCAGGGATGGTCACTGATTTAGCGGAGATGGGGATTGGTTCAGGGATGGTCACTGATTTAACGGAGATGGGGATTGGTTCAGGGATGGTCACTGATTTCACGGAGATGGGGATTGGTTCAGGGATGGTCACTGATTTAACGGAGATGGGGATTGGTTCAGGGATGGTCACTGATGTCACGGAGATGGGGATTGGTTCAGGGATGGTCACTGATTTAGCGGAAGTGGGGATTGGTTCAGGGATGGTCACTGATGTAACAGAGATGGGGATTGGTTCAGGGATGGTCACTGATGTAACAGAGATGGGGATTGGTTCAGGGATGGTCACTGATGTAACAGAGATGGGATTGGATCAGGGATGGTCACTGATTTAACGGAGATGAGGATTGGTTCAGGGATGGTCACTGATTTAACGGAGATGGGATTGGTTCAGGGATGGTCACTGATTTAACGGAGATGGGGTTAGTTCAGGGATGGTCACTGATGTAACGGAGATGGGGATTGGTTCAGGGATGGTCACTGATGTAACGGAGATGGGGATTGGTTCAGGGATGGTCACTGATGTAACAGAGATGGGGATTGGTTCAGGATGGTCACTGATGTAACGGAGATGGGGATTGGTTCAGGGATGATCACTGATTTAACGGAGATGGGGATTGGTTTAGGGATGGTCACTGATTTAACGGAGATGGGGATTGGTTCAGGGATGATCACTGATTTAACGGAGATGGGGATTGGTTCAGGGATGATCACTGATGTAACGGAGATGGGGATTGGTTCAGGGATGATCATCGATTTAACGGAGATGGGGATTGGTTCAGGGATGATCACTGATTTAACGGAGATGGGGATTGGTTCAGGGATGATCATCGATTTAACGGAGATGGGGATTGGTTCAGGGATGGTCACTGATTTAGCGGAGATGGGGTTTGGTTCAGGGATGGTCACTGATTTAGCGGAGATGGGGATTGGTTCAGGGATGATCAA